>NC_085138.1:77543049-77693049 GCF_035046485.1 Aedes albopictus | reverse complement strand
GGGTTGGTGTCAGGCCCTACGAGCCAGCCGTAAAAAAGCATTGTAACGGAAAATCAGCAACAGAATAATACGAACCGAGACCAACGGCAACGACCACAGCGAACAAAAAGGACTTGCGATTGGAAACTCGGTACGTGGAACTGCCGATCTCTCAACTTCATTGGGACTATTGGGAGCACCCGCATACTCGCCGATCTACAGTATGCGGCAGGAAAAAATGCGAAAGTGTTTTTCAACTTCAAACCTCATTTTCCTCCATTTGACAATCTATGTTTCAACGTTCCATGCTCTCTAACAGGCTAATTTTCTAATAAGTTATTTTAAAAAAATCCCTTCTTGGGCACAAATCTTTACAAGACGGCACCTGAAGCTGAAGACCATCAAAATTTTCAAACCACTGAAAAGCACACAGGTCGGTAAATTTCATACCTGATAAAACAAAACTTTTAATTATCTCTACATTATTATCATATATATGTATTTATTTCATCTGGTATGTGAAACTACATGGCTCTGGACTAATATGGCCTGGTTTTTCATCGAATTGAAGCTATTTTTTTACTATTATAGTCATTTTGTCTAATGACCATTGGGCGCACAGTTTTTTGATACCAACTTTTTAGGCTTACATTATCACATGTTAAAAATCAAATATGTTAATTTTTATTTTGTAGTGCTAGAATATAGACGTTGACTGATACACTGTCATTAAAAAATAGTCATATATACCCTATATTCAGTGTGTAATAGCGCCTTGAACTTTTCGCATTTTTTCCTGCCGCACCCTGTACTGAAGGACCGCGGGTTCGGCATCGTAGCGCTGCAGGATGTGTGTTGGACAGGATCCATGGTGCGAACGTTTAGAGGTAATCATACTATCTACCAGAGCTGCGGCAACACACGCGAGCTGGGAACAGATTTCATCATGATGGGTGACATGCAGAGGCGCGTGATCGGTTGGTGGCCGATCGACGAAAGAATGTGCAGGTTGAGGATCAAGGACCGATTCTTCAACATCAGCATAATAAACGTGCACAGCCCTCACTCCGGAAGCACTGATGATGACAAAGACGCATTTTACGCGCAGCTTGAACGCGAGTACGACCGCTGCCCAAACCACGACGTCCAGATCATCATAGGAGATCTAAACGCTCAGGCAGGCCAGGCGGAGGAATTCAGACCGACGGTTGGAAAGTTCAGCGCCCACCAGCTGACACCAGTAAACTGCGCCCAAAACTGTTGGAGAATAGTTAAAGCCACCATCAACGTACATGGAGCGCATTTCACGGTACGAATCAATCGAGGAGTGTAGAAAGAGTCTGAAGGAGAAGAACGCAGCGAGGACGGTCATTCTGCAGTATGGGACCCAGCATGAAGTGCATACAATCGAATATGGATACATCAAACTCACCTCTTCTTGGAGAACAAATGGTCGGCGTTAAGTCAGAGAGGACCATGTGTCTTTTACCTAATTTCTAGAAAAAACGACTTTAAAGTTGGCAACTCTATAAGTTTTGAGTTTTTCAACAAATGTTCTTGAATTTTTGCCACAAATCTGAATAACTATTCATCAAAGCATCGCTCTGTATTGAACGTGAAAAAACGTAAAAAAAAGCTTGAAACCGAGAAATTGTTAAGTAATTGATTGTACTCCACTCTGACTGAACGATTTTTGGAAAATCTACAACCAACTACAGTTTACACTCAAGTTTGTGCATATTCGATGAAAAAAAAATGCACAAGTACGACAACAGTTAATAGGATTGATGTATAATGTGAGCAGGAAGTTTCAAATTTGATATTTCTGTTATTACACTGTTGATTACCATTTTCAATTTTTATGTTCAGTCAAAGTGGACCAAGTACAACAGTTCAGTATCACATAAAAGGTGGTCAATTAATGAGCTTTTTAAGAATTCTTAACTTGAACAGTTAATAACTAACAACTTTTGAACGTATTTTCATGTTCAGTACGTTTTTGAAATATTGTAGTTACACAGTTCATAATAATTTATTCAGAGGACTGGCGTTTTTCAACAATTCGTTCAGACAGAGTGAACCAAGTACACAATTCTCAAATAACCAGTAAAATTAATTTCTTCATGAAACGGTTATTGGTACATTTCAATATGATGCCCAACAGTTACTAAACAAACATATTTTGATTAGGAAAGGATTACGAAGAATAAGGTTATTTCAACTATTTTTCTTAGAGACACATGGTCCATTCTGTCTGCACGCGAATTGCCACAATTTGCTTCAACACGATGATCTGTAAAATACGATATTGACCATAATAAAATGGATTTTCACGTGCTTTTTTGATCAATAATCATCAGAAAATACGTTAGAGAGCCATACGATTTGGAAACGTATTATATTTTGATGATAAACTATTTGGATTATTGGATTTTAACCAATACATATTTTTTCAATTCTCTTGACATCAAGCATTTGGTCCACTTTGACTGCACACTATTATCGATTTTCGCAGTTAAATCAAAAGAAAATTGTGCTATAACTCTCGTTAATTGTAACATTAAAAAAATCGGGTTAATGTTCCAAGTAGCTAAAGTAATTCTTAATCAAATGCCTTAAAAATCTCATTTTCGTCAATTTTGTTACTTGGTCCCCTCGGACTTAACGCCGACCAAATGTCGTCTGGAAGCAGTGGCCTCACACTACTGGAAATACTGATTATGTTCTCAGGAAACATGGAAGTTCTACCAGAAGCTCAATGCATCTCGCATCGGCTTCGTGCCACAAGCCGAAATGTGCCAGGACGAGGACGAGAGCCTCTTGACTAATCAACGTATAGTGATCTAAAGGTGGAAGTAGCACTTTCACAAACACGGTATAAGAACGCAGGCACTGAGAATCAAGGCAGCAAAAGAAATGTTACCACGGGGGATGATGGGAACCCACCAAGTGTCTCGCTTAATGAAGTTAAGTGCCAGGATAATGAAGAACAGTAAGGCAGCTTGGTTAGGATGGTATTGCATCTGAGCTCATCAAAATGTGTCCATAAACGTTAGGTATTTCTCTGCAACGGCCGATCATCTGGATCTGGGTAATGCAACAGCTATTGGAGGAGTAGATAAAAAGAGTGATTTACCTTACAGCATGCATTCGATAACTACAACATGTTTTCCGTGCATTAAGATTTCGGGTGAACGCTTAATAGCCTTAATGACTCAACGATCTCTAGATTCTAGCTAAACTTCTTGGTAAAACAAACAAATGCCTAACGAACCCGTATCATTCTGAACCACTACTCTCTATCGGATCCATATCTCGCACTCATCGCATCGCACGGTCACGAGATTGCATACGCACGCAAAACCATCACTGCTAGGCGGCCATATCGCCGCCACGTCAGTAGCCGACGTTGCTAAATTCGGAACAACAATAAACAAAAACCGACAACAGATCGGCGAGAGCTCACATCCAGCCAACCAGCCGCACATGGACGTGACGACGTCAATCGATTTGGGGAGCCATGCCTACATACCCTGATGTATACAGTAGAAGTGGATATCAACTTGTCGAAAGCTCAAATAGTAGGGGAAAGTGGCTCACATGCATGTATTATGCACATATGACATTTCGAACAACTTCAATAACTCGGAACATGATGATTTATTTTGAATTTAGGGTCAAACAGAAATTCTAGAAGTTTGGCGCCCTAACAATAGCAGGAGGTCCTAATCAGCTGCTCACTACGACAGAGCTGTATTTACTTTGGAAAATACAAGTCGGTTAGTCACATTACCCCTGAGTGTCTTAGAATGGATCTAAGGACGTGACGTGGCTGCCCTCTTGGTTATTGGGTTTCCATTTGGTCACACTGTCGATTCCGATTCGGCGACCAGTCAGCCACAAACCGGCCGGGTATTCTCTCATCATGAATACAATAACGTGAAATGAGTCAGTCAGTGATTCGGATCAATTGACCCTTGGGACCCGCCTCGACGCCGCGTCGGTCTTTGACCGTTGTTCTCGTCGTTTGACGCAACTACAATGTTCCAGTTCCAGTCTCAGTGGGTTAGTTTCGAAGGAACTGTAATTTGGGATGGGGTGTGCGTGACGCAAAACAGTTGACTTGGGTGAGAATTTCAATTTAATTTAGAGATTGGGTTCGGCTCGATTTGACTATAAATTCGTTGCTGCGAATGAGTTGGTATTTTCGGTACGGCACCTAATTCGGATGATTGGATTGTATCATCCATATCAGCAAGACAATAACGGTCGTTTAGTTAAAAGCACCAAACAAATTATGAGTTGGCAAATTTTCTTAAACCCTAATGCCTGGTTTACATTGTTCAACTGAAACGAACATTTCACTTGCTAACTTCTCAAAGATGTTCAATCCAATGGAATGATGTGTTTAGACTGAGCAAATGACTTGAGTGTTCACTTGAATGCTCTTGAATGCATCTCAGTTGAAGCAAGTGTTTACATTGTTCAACTCGTGCGGAGCGTAAGTTCATCTCACTGACATATGACTTGAATTCAGCTCAAATGAATCGCGGGTTTAGACGGGGCAAGTGAGAAGATTTCGTTTGGCTTGAACGAAAAAGTTCAACATGTTCAACTTTCGTTCAAGTCAAGTGAGTTGCTCATGTGAGATGAATGGTGCTGTTTACACGTTCAATTCGCATTCAATTAGGCATTTTCCATTGACTTGAATCAAGTCACTTGCACTGTCTAAACCAGGCATAACCCTCTAATACCCATTTTTTAATTTGATCGAAATATCATTTTTCGTCATTTTAAATCGGTTTAAACATGTTTCGGAAGATGATTCTTTTTAAATTGCGGTTGTTTTTTAATCTAAGGGCCCATATAGCCGAGGCGGTAAACGCACGGGTATTCAGCATGACCATGCTGAGGGTGACGGGTTCGATTCCCGGTCGGTCCAGGATCTTTTCGTAAAGGAAATTTCCTTGACTTCCTTGGGCATAGAGTATCTTCGTGCCTGCCACACGATATACACATGCAAAATGGTCATTGGCAGAGGAAGCTCTCAGTTAATAACTGTGGAAGTGCTCATAGAACACTAAGCTGAGAAGCAGGCTTTGTCCCAGTGAGGACGTTACGCCAAGAAGAGAGAGAGAGAGAGAGTTGTTTTTTAATTTCGTTTTTTCTCCAAATATTTATTTTTTAACACCTCTATACTTTTATATTTTCCTGGAAGCCTATTTGGAATACCAATTTTTGAAACGAAAACATTTTGAAATTTTATGAATATGGTTATTTTTTTTTTCATACGGGCTTTGTGGTCTAGTGGCTACCGCTTCTGATTCGTTTGCAGAAGGTCATGGGTTTGATCCCTGGACCGTCCCTTTAATCCTACTTTGTATCTTTCTATCCACTTTCTCTCACTCTCTATCTCTTCTCTACATATATAACTAATGTATATTCATGAACATATGAAGCCATAGCTAGAACCAGAAACGAAATGCAAAAATTCGTTTCCCTTCCTTCCAACTTCCACAGCACAGCGTTATGCCTAAAAGTTATGCAACCAAAGCGAACTGTGTCGCTTGTCCTTCATAGTAAGCGCCGTTATTGATCAAAAATGTATGAGCTGCTTAAATTGTACTTTGAGAATAAATGGAGTGTCCCAGCCCTTATTCATTTGGATCTCAGTGCAATTGGTACCAGCTCAGATCATACACGGAGGAGCAACCATTGACATGTATAGTCTGATTTGATCGTTGACCGTTTATTTTTTTATTCTGCGGAATAGAAAGCCAAACTGACTCCGAAGCCACCCCGTAAACACTCCTATTTCACAAACACATTTCTCTTTCGGCTTAGATGCCAATCCACAACACACTCGCGTTTGTGCCCACTAACTACAGCTTAATGAAAGTTTTTTAAGCTGAAGTTTTCTTAAGGCTCAATTGAGAAAGGCAAATGTTCCAGAACTAAAAAAGCACTTTTTTCCAAAATAATCCACAAATCAAAGAAAATAAGATCGTCCGATTGTTTATTTAGTCAATTGTGACAATCGGACACGGTGGTTTTGTTCGCTTTTTCGCCAATTTGGAGAAAAGTGCTATTTCTGTTTAGGATAATATGCGATTCTCATTTGAGCCTTAAGAGTTGTTTGATAGACTGTTATATAGCTAAAATGTTTGTTGGATTGTCCCTTGATATCCTTGATGCTCCCCTACCCAACGGGAAAGCCTTTTTCCGGTAGTTGGTTATTGTAAAGTATGCTAAACGAACTCCGGATCATTTTGGTTATCTTACAATCGTACAACATCAAAAAGATACCCTGGCCAAGTTCTCAAGGGTTGACGGTATGAAAGTGAAGGAGTTTCATTTTGATTATTGTAATGTAGTGTTCTTTAGTAAAAAATATCACCTTTTTAACACTTTAATGCGCCTCCAACGGTTCATCACGAACCAGCTGCTGCAGATGGAGTATGGTTAATCATATGCATCAGACATGCTCGATAAACACGGAGGAACCGCCGGGGCTCAGTAGAGTCTATTCCCAAGCAATAGTTCCAAGTCGGTTGGATTTGAGAAGGTTTTGATGATCGTTACAAATCCTAATAAAAGCATTATAGGATTTGTGACGGGTTTTGGAATCTTTTACAGCCAGCTGACTTTAAAATATTGTTTGGGCTCTATTTCCGATGTTTCTCGGTTGATTTTGATTAGTAATTTATTAATGTCATAGTCGCTTTTTCGAATTTTTACAATGTTAGTTGGTCATATTTTCCTTAAATACAGCAATTAAAATCGACCGAAGAATTAATAGTGGGAAGGAGATTTGCAGCACTTAATTGTGCTGATAGATTCAAAGCTAACGTGCGAACACTTAAACGCATTGTTGACGTCAATGCGTTCGACGTGACATTTTGGACAAAAAATGAAAGCTTTTTATTAACTGAACTGAACTACGCTTGAGAAAATGACATAGTTTAAGGAAGGACCGATAGGACAATTGAAGAAATATTTTTCATAGTATTTGTAGGGGGATGAATACATAATAGTTGACATGCAATCATTATTATTTTAATTTTTTTTTTGCAATTAACTAACCAACTTGGCGTATTTTTGTTTATCTCTTAGAGATGGTATTATGACACCAACAGAAAAATATCAGAAGTTCAGTTACATGTTTCTGTGGGTTTTGGACCGATGACAATTTAAGGACACAAGAGAGGAATACAGAGAAGTAGAAAACGATTAGCGAAATCAAGAAAAAAATTTGACACAGGATCGACTATATTTTAACATACAGGGTTCTATTGATTCGATGAAGAAAAAAAAAACAAACATACGACAACTGACTTGACGAGAAGAAAAACATATTGAACCATAACACTACATAGGCAAATCCTGACTGACTGACCAATTGAAAACTACTCAACCTTCTACGGTAACTTTCTGAGTCAGTTTCCAACAGTGTCTTAATGGATATCATTTACCGCGTACGACTGACTGGCAAACTGCTTCTGATAGATTACGTACTCTTTTCTATCTTCGGGTCTAGTGTAGAGGTTTCAACTCTATTCAGAGTGCAGCTAGAAACCTAGCAAGGTTCCTCCAGGAATTTCCCGAGAAAGTTTACCTAGAATTCCTTTAGGAATCCTTCCATAATTTCTCCAGAAATTTCTCTAAGAATACCTCCAAGAATTTCTCAAGAGTATTCTTCAGAAACTTCTTCAGCTCCCAGAATTCCTCTAGGGAATCTTCCAGGAATTCATCCAAGGATTCCTTCAGGATTTTTTCCAGGGCTTGCTCCAGAAATTCCTCCAGGCAGCCCTCTAGTATTTACTCTTGGAATTTCTTTAGGGATTTCTCCAAGTATTCTTCCAGGAGGCAAGGTTGCGACCATTCATTTGCAAAGATTTACATTCATTTGCTATTATCTCAGTTCAGAAGCATGCTATCAAAAAACAATGTATGGATGAATTTAACCTTGTAATTTTATCTGAAAGTTTGCCGAATAACATTGGGGTCGCAAACGTATACCAAAGTCGTGAGCGAACTGTGAAGGCAACTCTCCACGCGGTGAATGTAAATTACATTCACGCCCCTCAAAACAATGATGGGACCAAGTCGCCTTGCATGAAAGCTACAGCCTTTATTGAAGATTGTTTTTACTAGTTATGATCTTAAGGCAGATTTGTTCGTCTTAAATGAAACTTATTCGTTTTATTCAAGAGTAACAGCCTTTGACACAGTTTTGCCACATTTAAATCTGTATGTTGCCTTCCAAAAATCTTTATAATCTGTATCACCATGTTTTGCCAAAAATCTGTATGAAATCTGTAAGATTTCGCGGAAAATCTGTTTGAAGTTTCAGAAAAATCTGTATAATCTGATAATTTCCAAAAATCTGTAATTATTGGTATACAGAATTCTGTATGAAAAGCTGCGAGAAAATCTGCATGGTTACAGAAAAATCTGTATATGTGGCATCCCTGCTTTGACAATTGTTTGTTTACGTTTTCGATTCTAGAAAGTTGTCTCTGTACATTACGGTGTTTCGCGTCAAAATGTGCCCATTCTATTATGTTTCCCTGTATTTTTGCAAATAATAATGGAGTGCTACTTACTAAAATTACACTATTTGGCAGAGTCACAGTAAGTGTGGGGTATGAACAAAGCTGAGTAGCATTCCCCATGCGTGTATTTCCCCTACCAAGCATCAGTGACAGCCAGCACCATGACGGGGTCGTCGTCAGTGTGATGCTGCCTCATTGACGAGTGGACTGTTGGCGGAGCAAGTCGCCATCACCGCGAGGTTCCGTATTATGCCAAGTGATTCTACTGCAGTTTGCTAAGATGGCTGGGAACGGATTGTTCCAGTGAGTTGCCCGGTATTCACAGTAAGTACCCATTTCATTTCGATTCACATAGCTGTGGCCTGTGTGAGGAGCTTGATGGCAGGACGACAGCAGCCAGCTACTCGCATTTTTGATTGGCCGTAACATCATTATTTCGTTGACATGATTATTTTTTAGCACAAGATTAGCTAAATTATCAGTGAGCAAACATGTTTATGTGTTTATATTTGCATGATAACGCGGTTTTTCAACCAATTTGTTACATTCGGATTAATCAAAAAGTTCGTTGTCTTATTATAATTTCACATAGTTCTTGTTCCAGATTAATGGCTCTAGCTCAAGAATAGAAGGCTTCAAGAAGTTTTTAAAGGAGGATTAGTTAGATGAAATGCACTTGAATAAACAAAGCATAAACTTTAAATAAAATATGTTGATGTTATGTGTTGAAAATAACTTCAAATACGTCTTAAAACTTATTATAAGATTAAATGCTCTTGTAAATTCAGTTGTTTTATGCGCGAATTTCAAAATTAACTTGAAGACAACTTAAAAACCGCAAACGAATGAAGATTGTTTTCTCTTGATAAAAACAACTACAAATGTTCCATGAATTGGTCATGCTGTGATAAAGCTTCCATAAAAATAATCAAATCTAAAAGGAATTGAAATTATTACTTGGGCGAAGAACCTGTTGGCGCAACCACACAGCTTGTTCAATGTAAACATTATTGCATTTGACGTTTCACAAGCTTTTGCAGCTAGATGAAATTAGGTAATGTTTCTTGTGGTACAATTATAAAACCTGTTTCTATACTATAACTTCATGAAATTACCTATGGAAAGTATTTTTGACCACCCGGTGATGTTGGGGTTGCGGTGGCTACTCTGGAATAGCCCTACTAACATTTATTGTGAATTAAAAAAAAATAAAGAAATCTCCCGAAGTTGGAATAGAGTGCAGTAAAGGCAGTCCCAAAACAAGTGATTGATTTCAGAAAACCGAGTTTGGTAGTTATATGGTGCTTGTTTTGCAGCCGTGTATTAGCTTATGGTTTATATTTGTCCAGCTTCCCTTTTATTCAGCGTTCACTGCTTCAATTTGCACGTTACACAGCAGAAAACAAATGACTGAAGCTTATAGCGCTGAAAATGTTAGTTGGGAGGTTCCTCTGGGGGGATGAATGTGGCCATTTACAGAAACTAGTTGCTTGTAGACTTTCGAAAAGCAGTGATTTCGATATTAATCAAATCCCAAGAAATAGAAGTAGCTGAAAAACAGTTTCCTAAGCTGCAATTTGCTTAACAGTCGTTTGTTCAACTCTTGTTCAGCAAAAAATACCTTTTGCTCATATAAAAAGCCCACACGGGGAAGAGGATGCGGGTTAGGATACTCAGAATATTCGGAAAAAGACCACGTGGTATATGGACAGCCCCTAGCAACTCAAGCTCTCTTATACAGTGGTAGACATTCGTTTAGCCAAGGCATCTTTATTCTATTTTTTTCGCAACTGTAGTAATTTTATGTTCTTTTATTTTAATTTGGGGCCGTGCACAAATTACGTCACGCTTTTAGGGGGGAGGGCGGTTTTGCAGAACACGACTCATACAAAAAGTGTGACAAAGGGGGGAGGGGAGGTTTAAAAAGGTCGATTGTTGCGTGACATAATTTGTGTACCACCCCCTTTTGGAGGATCTTCTAGGTAATTTGCATTAGTCAGTGGGATGAAACAATATATTATTTATTTTATGGCCGTAAAATATAAGAAAAATAGAAAATTTGGCTAGACATTCGTTTAGCCGAATTGTACATTTTTTAGAATTCCATAATAAAAACTATCAAATTACGAATAACAACATTTCATGCAATAATTTAAACATTTCCAACAATAATTCTGAGTAATATTTTAAAAACAATTAATCAAGCTTACATTAGAGTGTTTACAAAAAGCATTTACCTTAAAAAATATATTATCATCCTTTCTCCATATCGGGACATATTTTTTTGTAATATTTTTTTGAATTTCACTAATAAATAAGCTTTTAAGGTCAATTTTCTTGCTAATACGTCATAAACTAAATGCCTTGGGGTATATCCTCGAAATACACTCAAGAAATTACAAAAAATCGATTAAAAATCAATTTTTCATTCACCTTTGCTAAACGAATGTCTAGGCAAAAAATGACATTTGAAGGGTTTTTACCCTCGTTTTGGTTTCAGTGTATATGTAAGTGTGATGTATCACCATTTCATAAAACATTACTATACATATATACTATCACTGCCATAAAAAAAGTTTTATCACAAAATCTTTTGTATGAGTTTCCTGACACTTTTTTGAAAAATTTTGGGCCTCGGCTAAACGAATGTCTATCACTGTACCGTCGTGCGGGGCTTCTTTTTACACTTTTTCATGATTTTTCAACTTTATGACATTATAACTCCCAGAGTAGTGAATGGATTTCCACAATTTTTACACATAATAATTGTGAGTATGTATGCAGGATGTATGCAAAATTTGAACTAAATCCATCAATAAACAAAAAAGTTGTTCATACACCAATCGGACACATCTCATATAGAACCAGATGGGGGCTACTTTGGACATTTTTATCTAAAACAAAATTGCATTTCAAATTCCAGGTTTATTTAGAAAACTACTTTGTACCAATACTGTAGTATACTTCATGTCATGTCTGATATCATGATTTCAATAAATTTATGCGTTTGAAGATGGTTCCGTGCTACCTTTGGTATTATGAGCAGCGTGATATTGCTATATAAATAGCCTGAAAAAAAGGACCATCAATCCTTTATTTGGGTGAAATGGTCATTTATAATGTATAACGATACAAATATTCGATTGTATATGCTACGTTGATATATTTTGAATGAATTGATCAACCCTTTGAAATTTATGAACTGTAGAAACAATGCTTACAGACCAAATGTTCTGATACGTTATGTATATTTTATTGATTTATTCGATGTATTTTCGCGTCCTGTCAAGCAATAAACGGTCTGTTTGAAAAACAATTTCAACCAAATGGAGGAAAAACTATTGCTTCGTAATAGTCCCAAAGACATCAAACAGATTTGAACCATATTTCAAATTCAAAAAATCCATATTCGAAAGTGTCCAAAGTAGCCCCGCATTTCAAAAGTAACCCCGCACGACGGTATCCTGTTATAATAACTAATTGTTCGTAAACAAAGTATCAAACTGCAAGGAGGAGAAAAAACCAGTTTAAAACAGAACCACAGCAAATATCTCATAATAAATCATGAGGCAAGCCCCCACACATTCCCGAGATTATGCACGCGTCAGTAAACAATTTTATCTGAATCTGAATGAGCAACGAAAAAAGACGGATACCGATAGAAGCACATGGTTAACTATCGTTGCCGATTCGATTTGACGCTCGTCGTAGTCATATCCACCGAGCCTGAGAGTACCAGCTTCATTTGGCAGTGGCCCTCGAAAATCCTTGACCTACATGTTCTAGCCACATCCGCATCGGTTTCGCCCCAGGCATCCCAAAATAACCAACCAGCATCACAAAATGCGTAGAAGCGAGTAAACAGCGTTACATAAATAAACGGAAGAATGAAAATTATTTTTCTCAGCTCTTTTTCTTCTGGTGCATGGCAGCCTTGAAATCATCTCAAGAAATTAGCCTTCATAAGCGTTTGTTTAATGTTCCTGTGAAACCGCAGGACTTCCTGTTACCTGAGGTCACGTGAAGGTTATTGCCAGCCCGATCCTGCTATCCTGGTACGTACGCCGATAACAGAATTCTAACCCTAAGGATCTGGCCATGCAGGCACCGAAGCACCGGCAGAGTAGCAACGAGGAAAAGTTGTAATTCCACTCAGCTTTTCCATACCTACTCTGTGAGAATCAGCGAGAGAACAAACGGGTTCACTTTCACTACTCTCACATTCTCAGCTCACCGAGAGTCGCTGGAAAAGCGTGAGAAAAATTCTAACCTCAAAAACGGATATGGAAGATATTTGCTCAACCCACCTGCGATTCATTCATAACCGTGACGGGGAATGCAATGCCAAACCTCTCAACTGCCCCCTGCCTGATGGTTGTGGAAAGCGGTGAAATTATACATATACTACACATAGTAGTTGTCTATTCAAAAATTGATATGGTGTATTTATTATCTCAAGAGCAAGAATGACGATATCGCTGCCCGTGTAACATTTTATGAATGAATGCTTATGAGATGGCAGAAAATACTACCGGTTGTCCGTTTTTGTTTTCCTGTGGACCGTATTGCTCAGACCACATATCTTCTTCTTCTTCTTCTTCTTCTTCTTCTTCTTCTTCTTCTTTATGGCTCGACGTTCGCATTGGAACTAGGCCCGCCTCGCTTCAACTTAGTGTTCTTAATTGCACTTCCACAGTTATTAATTGAAGGGCTTTCTTTGCCTGCCATTGCATGAATTTGTACATTCTGTGGCAAGTACAATGATACACTATGCCCAGGGCCAACTCCGCCAAGGATGATTCTTTTATTCTGGAGATACACTTGTGTATGTTCAGAATTAACAAGAATCATTGTTGCCGGTTCCAAGCCCGGGTAAAGGAGGAGGATATATGTGGTGATGACCGTAGCCACACGAATGCCTAATACGATCTAACCCCGAATCTACGGTGTAATGCGACCCGTGCCTATGGATGCATGGCTGGGGGGGTGAAACAAATACTCAGTCGCGAACGGAGCCTGTGGGGTACCAGGGAGAACCCCACAGTATTCATCCCTTGCTGCGTTAATGCAGGGCTCTGGCGCAGTCGACCTTTACTTCCCGTGCGACTCGTGGGAACAACAATGAGCAACAACAACAAACAAAATAAAACAACAGGTGCCAACTGCCTCTCTCAGCTGGAAAAAATGGACACTGACCAGGGAGATTCGCTGGAGCAGCTCGAAGCACAGCTAGATAGTAAATCACTGGAAAATCTGTCCAGTTGTCCATCGATCAATTTGGACACTCCAAAGAACTCCGAGATGGAAGACAGCGACGAGGACGATCGAGTAAGCGTCACTATCAAGACATCAAGGGAATCAACCGTTGCAAATCCGGAACAATCTCAGCAAATGGACCGAGTCAAGCTGAGTGGTGCCGGCAAAAAGCGACTGAAAAAACTGCTAGATCAGGGCTATGACAAAGACGAGGCCTATCGCCTTGCCTACAGGCCAAGCGTGCAGTCAGAACCATCGAAAAGGCCTAGAGATGACCTATCGAGTGGTGAGAAGCCACAACCCAAAAAGACAAAAGGGACATCAACACCAACGGGAAGGCCGCACAAAGACCATTCTCTAAAATCCCTAGCCACATCATCGGTGAACATCCGGCTGCAACGGCAAAGAGATCCAAACTTCCAAGATGGAAGGGCAGAGGCAGATGCTGTCCACATGCAACCCGGTACCTCGAAAGTTGCGAACAAGAAGACAAACGAAGACGCTGAACGCTCCAAACCCGGGAAACTGAAAGTCCCAGGTAAACAGGCTAAAGTTGGAAGTTGCAGTCAATTCGGGAATACGAAGGTCCCAGATAGGAAAACAGAGGCAGCAGCAGGGCTATCCGACTACAGCTCTAACAACACAACAGCTAATATTGGTACAAGACACCATTATTAACAAAGTAGTGGAAAATCGGGGAACAGATGTAAAACCGATTTTCAGAGGATGCACCATAAAAACAGGCTTCCTTGTTATCAACTGCCACGACCAGGCTACAGCGGACTGGTTAAAAAGGATAACTCCGAGCCTACTTGTATGCGAGGGAGTTGAGTTGATAGCGGTCGACGAAAAGAACATTCCTAGATCGGAAATCTTGGTAGCCTACCTGCCGAAAAGCGCCACTAAAAGCAACGAGCAAATAATGGCATTCATCGAGTCACAGAATGACTTGGACACGGATTCCTGGAGGACTCAATGCAGAAATTGACAAGATGGGGATTTCAAATCAATTACTTGTATCACACTGCAAAACTACGTCGGGTCAAGAAAAGCAGGATCGACAAGCAGGACAGTAACACTGACTGTATAGAGGTTCAGGATATGGCAATGGAAACGGAAGTCGCCAGTATGATACAGGGCAAAGACCTAGGGAACACGCTGCCGGGCCCTCAAGTGGACCAGCAGCAACAAATTCCTGAGCCAAGTCCGGTAATTACTACTGGTGATGGATGTGAAAGTTCGTCTAAAACTGAATCCCAAGAAGGAACTGCTAAAACGAATCCGAAAAAGGATAACAACCGTGGTGAGAACAACAGTAGTTCACTGGGAATGCAAAAGAAGGTCCCAGAAATCTCCAAAGAGTCCACCACAAAAGGCACAAAAACTAAGCCGACGATCCGCCAGTAACAAAAAAGCGGATCGTCAACGCAATGACCAACATAAAATTGGTTCAGGCAAACCTACAGCATGCAAGAGGGGCATCAGGCGTACTTTTGCAAAGGTTTGCCAAAGAAGACCTCGACCTGGCGTTAGTACAGGAACCGTGGGTCAACAATCATAGGGTGATGGGCCTTACAACACCAAAATGTAAGTTACTCTATGATGATAGCCATCCTTCTCCAAGGACAGCTATCTTAGTAAATGGAAGGATTAATTTTACTCCCATTACAGAATTTATCAAACGAGACATCGTAGCCATCAGGATGGAGGTTCCAACAGCCAGGGGTAAGTCTATCGTTAATATAGCATCAGCTTACTTTCCTGGTGATGAAGAAGAAGCTCCGACGTCCTCAATCTGCGAATTTGTCACCAGCTGCAGACAACAAAACCAGCAATTTATTATCTGCTGCGATGCCAACGCTCACCACACTGTATGGGGAAGCAGTGACATCAACAAACGAGGTGAGTCCCTTTTAGAATATATTTCTGCTAATAACATTGATATATGTAACTGTACAAAAACCCACAGGGCAGTCAGACGTCTCTGGTCGGTGACAGTCTAGCTTGCAATGCAAATCGTTGATAGAAATGACATTAAAGGAAGAATAGGAAAGGAATAGGAAAAAACAAAGTTTCGATATTTTGGGAAGCGGTGATAATTTGTTTTCTCTATTATAAAACTAAAATTTTTACATGATCGCATTGCAAAACGTAAACTTCTTAAATTCAAAGTGAATTACGTAGATTAGAAGACCGTTAGCAAATTGGTAAATCGGATAGTGGGCACTGAAAACTTAAAATAGAGCTTAAATAACATGCAATTTATACTCTTATTCTAGCGACTAGATTTGTGAATTGAAAACTGGTTACTTGAGTAGAAGATAAAGGTTTAATATAAAATATTGTTCTTAACCTATTTGAAATCCTACGTAAGTAAACTTAAACTATCTATTTACACTAAACTAGATTAATATCCTAAAACTATACTATACAGATCAACGTAACTAGTGAACCTTGCTGATCCTTTCGTAGCACGAGGACAAAGAAAAAAACTATCAACTGTAAGTAGAGCTTATGAATTGATTGTGTATTACAGCAATATAAAATATTAAATTACAGTTTTAGCTGCTGCTAAGGCTGCTCAAAAACGGTGGTGTTATTTCTTGGATAAATCCGAACAGTAACAGAGGGGACAAACCAACATATGTTAACTCAAGGCGACATGAAGTACTTGATTTTACACTTTGTAGCCAAATTCTAACAGATAGAATTACCTCTTGGGAAGTATCTGACGAGGTATCTCTCTCAGATCATAAGCATATCACCTTCTCAATAGAGAGGGGAGAGACCGTGAGGGAATTCTATCGAGACCCCAGGAACACCAACTGGGATCTCTACAAGCAAATTCTTGCGACCAAGCAACCTCTGCTGGACGAAAAAATAAGAACAGCAGAACAACTAGAAAAAGCTTCTAGGATGGTCACTAACAAAATTATACAAGCATACTACGAAAGTTGTCCACAAAGGGAAAGGAGTTCAAACAGGAAAGTCCCTTGGTGGAACAACGCTCTACAAAAAATGAGGAGGAAAGTAAGAAAACTCTTCAACAGAGCAAAAGCAACTTCGGATTGGGGCCAATATAGAAAGGCTCTAACCGAATATAGCACTGAAATAAGGAAAAGCAAACGAAGACATTGGAGATTCATGTGTGAAAACATCCAATACACTTCAGAAGCGGCCAGGCTTCAAAAAGTCCTTTCTAAGGAACACTCAAATGGCCTAGGCAACGTTAAGAAGATGGCACATTCACCAGAAGTCCTTCAGAAACATTGGAAGTACTGATGGAAAAACATTTTCCAGGCTCATTTGCTGTTGATGAAAATTCATCGGGACAATTGAGGACAAATTCTGGACGCAATATGAACAGAAAAGATGCACTCATGGAATCCCGAAAAATGTTCACAGTGGCAATGGTGGACTGGGCAATAAATTCCTTCGACCCTTTCAAATCTGCTGGAGAAGACGGCATTTTTCCGGCGCTAATACAGCACGGTAGGGACATAATCATCCCTGCTTTAGTTGAGATGTTTATTAGTAGCATGACACTGTGCTACATTCCCAGTTGGTGGAATAAGGTAAGAGTGATATTCATACCAAAAAACGGCAAACGGGACAAAACACAGCCTAAAGCATACAGGCCAATAAGCCTAACCTCAATTATACTCAAAATAATGGAGAAGATTCTGGATGAGCATATCAAAGGCTCGTTTTTAAAAGCTCACAAGCTAAATAAATTACAGTTTGCCTATTGCAAAGGCAAGTCGACGGTAACAGCCCTTCACACGTTGACACAAAAAATAGAAAAAAAGCATCAAATACAAGGAAGTAGCGTACTGTGCATTTCTTGATATTGAAGGTGCGTTTGATAACGCTTCACATGCTTCAATCAGATCAGCTATGAATGAACGGGGCTTTCATGGCTCAATCGTTGATTGGATCACTGCAGCGCTGAGAAATCGATGTATTGTCTCCAGACTGGGCGAATCAACCATTAAAGTAAGTACGTCTAAGGGCTGTCCCCAAGGAGGTGTACTTTCACCATTGCTGTGGTCTTTAGTTGTTGATGACTTGCTTAATAGTTTAGTGGCAATGGGATTCGAAGTCATTGGTTAGAGTAAGGTGGGGCAAAAGTTCGACCCTAGTTGAAAATTCAATTTTTATCAAGAATTCGAAGCAGATGTAAATAAATGAATACCGTGTGGTGATTTTACCATCCATTAGCTAAAATTTTGCTGAACAAAGTTACGCCAAATGTCTTTTCAATTTTGAGTTATAACACTTTTTGTATGTGTGTGTCTAATTCGAACTCTTGCCCCACAACTGGGGCAAAAGTTCGAATCTAGTGTTTGTGGTATTTCGCTAACCGTAGAACACTATTTCAACACTTTGGTAATCGGAATACCTAAAACCAATTAATATTTGATGCTGGAACTGGAATAAACTTTAAAGTTCGATCTGGATTTTACCCAAATCAGGGTTAAATTTACTTCACCAAAAAATAGTAGTTTTCCGCCAAATGCAGATAAAACAACATTTATTTTCAACTTTGATCGAATTTTCTCACTGATTCCATCATTTTTAGAGATAATATGTACATTTTGCAGAATTTTAGGGTTTTAGATAAAGTTGCCGCATGACTCGAACTCTTGCCCCACAATTCGAACTTTTGCCCCACTATGTGTAAAATATGATTTCCAAATCTTTTTTGCAAAAAGTTATATGTACATGCTAAAGCATCTTCAAAATATTGGAAGGACTATCGCATATTACAATTTTTTGAACAAAAACCAACATTATGTCATAACTTTTCGAAATATTGACAAATTTTCATAATTTTTGGAGTAAAAGACTCTTTTTCAAAAAGGCTTCGAACAACCTTGACACCCGAAAGATATAATTTGAATTAAGCTCAAAAACTTCAAAAGAAACTCTTGCCCCACTCGAACTTTTGCCCCACTTTACTCTATGCAGATGATATCGTGATAGTGGTAAGAGGAAAGCATGATGAAACGCTATCAAACAGAATGCAAATAGCGTTAAACTACACTCTTGCCTGGTGTAAAGGAGAGGGACTAAACGTAAATCCCTCAAAAACTACTCTTGTATTTTTTACAAGAAAAAGAAATGTCAATATGAAGGCACCGTCCTTGGATGGGGTGCAGTTGACATTCTCCTCCAGGGTGAAATATTTAGGAGTCATACTAGATAAAAAAAAACTGAACTGGAGTGAACATCTAGTCTAGAGCATGTAGTAAATAAGGCAACAACTGCTCTTTGGGCCTGTCGGAGAGTGATCGGGGGAAAGTGGGGGCTAAAACCCAGGATAGTTCATTGGATCTACCTGGCAGTTGTTAGACCCAAAGTCTCTTATGCCTCTCTAGTCTGGTGGCCTAAAACCAAAACCAAAACAGCCCAACGGGTGCTGGCTAAACTTCAACGTTTAGCAACATTGTCAATAACAGGAGCTATTCGAAGTACTCCTGGTTCAACACTAGATGCCTTAATGCATCTGCTACCCTTGCACCAATTTGTGCAACTAGAGGCGAAGAAAAGTGCCTTGAAGTTAAAAAGATATAAGAACATCTTAGAAGGCGATCTAACAGGACATTTGGAAATCTTAACCAATGTTACTGTAAATCCACTAGTAATACAAAATGAAGACTGGATGGAACCAAAATTCATCTTAGATATACCATACAAAGTTTCGATTGATGATCGGAGCGTATGGGAATCAGGAGGACCAACGGTTCGACCAGGATCTATTGTATTCTATACGGATGGATCGAAAATGAGTGATAGAACTGGGGCTGGAGTATATGGACCCAGGACTAAACTCGCCATACCAATGGGTAAATGGCCAACGGTGTTCCAAGCTGAAATTCAAGCTATTTTGGAATGCGCTGCCATCTGTCTTAAAAGGAAATATAGACATGCGAATATCTATATCTTTTCAGACAGTCAGGCAGCTTTAAAGGCAGTCTGCACATTTGAATGTTATTCTAAGCTAGTATGGGAGTGCATTACACTACTGAAGGAACTGGCTGGAAGGAATACTGTAAAATTATTCTGGGTACCAGGTCATTGTGGAACTGCAGGCAACGAAATTGCGAACCAGCTAGCTAGGGAGGGATCTCTGGGTGCCTTGTATGGACCGGAACCCTTCTGTGGAGTATCATCAAGTGCTCTATCGATGGAGCTAAAAAATTGGGAGAAACAGAGCGTAGGAGCAAACTGGCATACTGCACCTGGAATATCCCAGTCGAAGAGATTCATCGTGCCAAGCGTGAAAAACACGAACACACTACTGAAACTTAGTTAACGCGAATTAAGTGTGTACACAGGATTGTTAACCGGGCACTGCCCATCTCGACACTTTCTATTGAAGCTCAAGAAGATTCAATCAGAAGAATGTCGGTTCTGTGGTTTCAACTCTGAAACCTCGGAACATCTACTTTGTGAGTGTAGTTTTCTCTTTAAGAAGAGAGAACGTTATTTTGGTGGATGCATCATGCATCCCCGAGATATCTGGTGGAATATAAATCCCAAGAAGGTAGTGGCTTTCATTTTGGAAGCTATTCCAGACTGGGGTGATGCAGGCCTAAAAAAAAAAACAATCGCTAGTTCTTAATACTAGTGAGTGTACTAATGTACTGCATAAAGCAGTGGTCACCAAAGTGCGGCCCGCAAGCCGCACGTGGTGCCGAGTTCTCTATGTTGCCGTACAATTACTTGCAATGTTTCTTAAGAAGGCTGTTCTACTCCCAAAATAATCTAGAACAACGTGTATAACGTTTCACAAATGGATCCAGGAGGTGCAATACAAGCAGTCGAAAAAATAGGCCTGAGGATCACTGGCATAAAGCAACTGGGTCTTACCACAATAGATCAATTAATGGTCGCAGTGGTTGTGTACCCCTACAGGGAAAAAAAAATGCCCAGGGAGTCGAGAAAATTTTCCCGACCGGAATGAGAATCGAACCCGCCGTCTCCGGATTGGCGATCCATAGCCTTAACCACTAGGCTAACTGGAGACCACATATACGCGCAACAAAACAGCGCGATAAAAGACATTCATGCAGGTGTTCTGGAATATTTTCCTGGTAGCTATTTGCTGCGGAATCAATGGGGCACGTTCGGTTTGTAGTAATGAGCTGAATTTTAGTATGGTGAGAAGGTCAATTCTCCGTTTCTGCAATAAAATGGTACAAAAAGCGTGGGTATTATGATTCCTTGCCTAAGGCGCTGTCCATAAACTACGTAGACTTATTTTGGGCCATCTCAGACCCCTCCCTCTCCCTCCGTAGACTTTTGTTCATACAAAATTTTCGAAATTTGTATGGAGCGTAGACTTTGGCCAGACCTCCCCCCCCGTCCCCCCTAAAAGTCTACGTAGTTTATGGACGGGCCCTAATTTGATGTTGTTTGAGCAAAACTTCGGGCAACAGTGTTGTTGTTTTCTCCATTTCTTGCAACATAAACAACATAGTCATCCAAAGTTTTGCTCAAACAGCATCAAATTAGGCAATGAATCATAATACCCACGCTTTTTGCACCATATCATTGCAGAAACGGAGAATTGACCTTCTCACCATACTAAAATTCAGCTCATTACTACAAATCTAGTACTACACCGAACGTGCCCCATTGATGACGTATAACCCGACATAAACCTATCATTGACCTATTTTTATTTTGGCCGCCAAACCCAACATTGACCCTACAGTTATCCGATGTGGGTCCAACAGTGGTCCAACATTTGATAAAATTTGACCCGACCTTGACCCGACATCCGATAATTTTTCAGTCTGGCGGAATTTTTCCAGGTTTTTCGTGTTTTGTGGTCAGTTTGTCATTTCAGTGACAATTCATTCAAATGACAAGGAATCGATTCTCATTTGAAGAGAGCTTTAGTGGATTGAAACCGTTTTAAACATGACTAAGGCCGTTTCAAATATTTATTTCACTTTTTGTCCCACCACTCTTTGGCTGGTCGAGGGGGGGGGATAAAAATAATAAAGCATTTATTCTGAAAAATATTAAAAACTCATCGGATTTGTTAAAGAATTTTCAGCAAGACCCGATATTTTGATAAATATTTTTTTACCTGCCCCCTCAAAATGCGAAATCCAGCCAAAAATTTTTGAAGGGGGGGGAGACAAAAAGTCAAAAATAAATTTGTATCAGCCTAAATGCAATTTCTCCATGGTTTTTCCCTAGAATTGTTCTAGAGATTCCCCCAGTAACTCATTCAGGGACTCATCCAAGGATTGCTCCAGTATTTTTTCGGAAATTCCTCCTGTGGTATTTCAGAGGATATTCCAACATCAATGAAAATTCCAAGGAGAATCTTAAATGAAATTTCAAGGGAATTTATAAATATATTTGAAGGGGATTTCTAAGGGGTTTCAACCAGGTACACCTTCAGAAATCCATCTAGGAATTGGCTTCTTTAGCGGTATTGAGACAATTCCATATTCTGAATCTGCATACCAAACTGAGCCGATATCCAAATTTTCATGAATTTTGGTGCACGGGAACCTATTTAAAAATCATTTTCTTCTACCGATTCCTTCAAGAAAACCCCGCGCAGCTCCTGCAAAAGATTCCCTTTAGAAATGTTTTCTTTGAAAATCCCTACAAGAAGTAGGAATACCACACAGTTGAAAATGTTACATCATATGACCAGGAATTTTTTCAGGAATTCTTGCTAGCATCAATCCAGCATTTTCTGCAAGGATTCATGCGTAGATTTTATTCTACCGGGAATAAGTTTTTAGATTTTATTCTACCGGGAATAGTATTTTTTAGTGAGTTTTTTAGTATCTCAAAATACATCTTTTGGATGAAGACAGTGATGACATATTCTCATTTTTAGTTTGTCTTTTTTATGTTAAAGAGTCATTTTTACATTATGCGATACCTTGAAAAGTCTCAAAAAGTTTCGAAAAAGTACAAATCCATTAACACTGCTTATACCCACAGGGTTTTTATAACGTAAAGTACCGACAGGCAAAAAAACGTGGAACTATTTTTTTGCACATCCATATCTCAGGAGTTAGTGTGCCAAATTTCAATCTTTTTGCGTTATCGGAATCCTGCACTATCCTAGAAAGGTGTAGCGAAAGCTGATTGGAATTTCATGCAGCTTCCAGTGAGAACGAGGCGAATACATTAGTTCGACATTTTTAACTTCTTCCGGTTCCGTTTTGTTCCCAGAGTCTTTGTAGCGAGTTCTCTCGGAACCTCGACAAGATTGCAACATTCTGTCTTCGGCAACGTTGTTTAGAACAACAAACACTTCCTGGTTATAGATTCCATAGTTCCGAATTTCCCCACCACGTGGCGCTAGTGTACTAGTAACTTCCGGTACTACTTTGGTGGAATATAGCACGAGATTGAAGCCAGACAGGGAGGTACGATCCTCGGCAAAGTTTTTCAGGACTACGAGCACTCTTCTAGGTCATGAAGAACATAGTTCATAATTACACCACCACTTGGCGCTAGTGTACATAGTTACTTCCGGTACGACTTTGGTGAGATATATCATAAGATTGAAGCCAGATAGGAAAGTACGATCTTCGGCAAAATTGTTCAGGAGTACGAGCACTCTTCTAGGTCATGAAGAACAAAGTTCATAATTACACCACCACTTGGCGCTAGTGTACATAGTTACTTCCGGTACGACTTTGGTAAGATATATCATAAGATTTAAGCCAGATAGGAAGGTATGATCTTCGGCAAAGTTTTTCAAGACTACGAGTACTTCTATGTCATGAAGAGCATAGTTCTGAATTTCACCACCACGTGGCGCTAGTGTACTAGTAACTTCCGGTACGACTTTGGTTGAATATAGCACAAGATTGAAGCCAAACAAGGAGGTACGATCTTCGGCAAAGTTTTTCAGGACTACGAGTACTTCCAGGCCATGAAGAACATCGTTCAGAATTTCACCACCACGTGGCGCTAGTGCATTTAGTTACTTCCGGTATGACTTTAGTGAGATATTTCATAAGATTGAAGCCAGATATGAAAGTACAATCTTCGGCAAACTTGTTCTGGACTACGAGTTCTTCCAGGTCATGAAAAACATAGTTCAGAATTACACCACCACCTGGCGCTAGTGTACATAGTTATTTCCGGTACGACTTTGGTGAGATATATCATCAGATTGAAGCCAGATAGCAAGGTACGATCTTCGGCAAAGTTGTTCAGGACTACGAGCACTTCTAGGTCATGAAGAGCATAGTTGCGAATTACACCACCGCGTGGCGCTAGTGTGCATTGCTACTTCCACACACATGGGCCAGGGTAGCCTAAAGGAGTTAAACGAACTGATGGCCGGACTTGAGTAGCCGGACTTGGAGTAGCCAGACTGTTAGCTTGAGATAGCAGCGTTTTGTTGACTACAGAAGCAATTCAGCGATTTTAACGCACCCTGTTACAACATATTATTAGATAGATCATTCCCTTCCGAAATGTTTCTGCAGTCATAGAAAATCCTTGTGCTGATGGCAGGTACACTTTCATCATCATCATCATCATTATAATTTTCCCTTAAAAATACCAAGAAAAGTCGTCAGGCATTTCTTTAGTTTTGAGTGCAGTATTCCAAGAGCATTTCTTAACATTCTAAATATAAAGAAAACTCATCCATACGCATACAAGAGCAAATATTACATCATGATTTTTCGAACTTATCAAGTTTTGGAGTTTCGCTCAATAGTCTTACGTGCCTAGAATACCATGCGCCTCCATTGATTAATAGCAACTGGACTGCACGCACTAAGAAAAAAAATACTCAGAAATAATTAAGATTCACACAAATCTGAGCAAAAATGGGACAAGAATATTATACGGCTTAAACTGAAAAGATTTTCTCACTTTGATGGAAATGCAATTTGCTCATTTCAGTGTTGTTCCACTTTAGCTCGAATATGAGTAAATTTTGTTATCGTGTAATGTTAATATTACAGTGTATCAAACAATTGTCCGTACAGCAATTTGTTGGTCAAAATAGTTTTTCATTTAAATGATTATAACTTTTTTATACGTCAATCAAAAACGCTGAAATTTTGACCAATTATATCCCATATATTAAAGCTCCATTGGTAAAATTTTGAGCGAGATTGAATAAGTTTTCTCAAAGTTCTAGAACTTTTAGTAAAACTTATAAAATTTTTGAATACATTTTTAAAACATTATATCTTAATAGGTACTTGATGAAACTTTTTCAATATTTTTCGTATTACAGCTTATACCTATGGCTTTCATATGCAGCTTCGTTTAAGGTTTTAAAAAATATGAAAAATATGCATATGTTCAGAGTGTCATTTGGAAATTTATCATATTTTGATCAATAAAAGTGCCAAGTGTTTTCAACTTTTTTAAACTATTTTAATGATATATTTTTATACAGGACCTACTAAACTACATATGAAGAGTAGGTCCTATGAATTTTTCGTTCAGTTAATGCACTTTTATTGGTGGAAAACGTTTGGCAGATTATATGTGCAAAATATGATAAATTTTAAAACATCGTCAACTACATACGCACATTTTTCATATTTTTTGTAGTGAATATAAAACCCCAAACATGGCTGCATATGAAAGCCTTAGGTATAGGATGTAACACAAAAAAAATTGAAATAAATTCATCGAGTACATATTCAGATATAATGTTTAAAAAATGTGTTCAAAAATCTTATAAGTTTTACTAAAAGTTCTATAACTTTCAGAAAACTTATTCGATCTAGCTCAAAATTTTACTAATGGAGCTTTAATATGTGATTCATGATTGGTCAAAATTTCAGCATTTCTGATTGACGCATAAAAAAATTATTAACATTTAAATGAAAACTTATTTTGACAAAAAATTTGCTGTACGGACAATTGTTTGATACACTGTAGTATATTTACTTTATAACTGCATATAAGTTGAAAATTCGCTATTTTCAACATCCTTTCATCTATTGGAAGATGCTTCAGTTCTGGGCATTTTCTAAGTTGATTAAGGGATTTATAAATGCTTGCAAGGACTTGGCCAGGTGTGTGGAGCTGAGTGAATCTATGACATTGAAGATAGTAGCGACATCAGCAATGTCAATGGAAATATTCAACTTTGCAACTCCATCCAAGATTTGTGCAAGTATTCATGCTATGCTGCTATGCTATGCTACGGACAATTGTTTGATACACTGTATATGTACTTAATTTAATTTCTGATCGCAAAATCTGATATAAAGACGGGACTCGAAAAAAATGAGACTCAAAGAATAATGTATAACTTTTGATTGCGTGCACAAAAATAGCTGATTTTTTGACCAGGAATAGTACATTATGTGTAGCTAATACCATAAAAATTTCATCAAAATCGGTTAAGTGTTGGCGGAGATATCGTCGAAACAAGAGACTTACCATTTGAGAATCTTGGGCCAAACAAACACTTTAAAAAATATCACATTTTTTACCTAAAACTGTTGAGCAAAAAATACTGAATCGATTTAAATGAAAAATTGTCTGTACAATAAGTATGAATGAAGACGTATTGTGTCAAAATTTCATTCAATTTGATTTGACCTTTAAAAAGTTATAGCCATATATGTAGCACTATGTCACAATGGGGCACGTTCGGTGTAGTACTAGATTTGTAGTAATGAGGTGAATTTTAGTATGGTGAGAAGGTTAATTCTCCGTTTCTGCAATGAAATGGTGCAATGATTCCTTGCCTAATTTGATGCTGTTTGAGCAAAACTTTGGATAACTATGTTGTTTATGTTGCAAGAAATGGAGAAAACAACAACACTGTTGCCCAAAGTTTTGCTCAAACACGATCAAATTAGGCAAGGAATCATAATACCCACGCTTTTAGCACCATTTCATTGCAGAAAAGGAGAATTGACCTTCTCACCATACTGAAATTCAGCTCATTACTACAAATCTAGTACTTCACCGATCTGTCCTATAAGCAGATGTGGTTTTTGGTATAGTGACATTCAAACTGCTCTAACTTTTAAAATGTTCAATCAAAATGGCTGAAATTTTCACTGAGAACAGAATAACACAACGATTTTACACTGTCAAAGTTTCAAAAAAAAATCGGGACAGTGTTGCCAATACTACAGTCAAAATAATGCACACTGATTTTAAAATGTTACGTTTTGACGAGCTAACAACCAAGTTGGCCGGGGCCCGTGGCGTAGTTGGTCACACGTTCGCTTCATATGCGGATGGTCATGGGTTTGATTCCCAGCCCCGGCACTTGCAATTTTTCGCCAGTTGCTTTTCCCCTGAGAGCAACTGACACTGACCCTCTTCTGAGCCCCATGGCTCAAACGGACCCGGATACCTGGACATCGGCGAACTGCTACTAATAATGGACCCCCAATCGGACTGGAAAGGAACAACGGCCATCCATCATCATCCATGTGCTCATCATTCTACTAGTTATAAAGTAGAAAAAATGAAAGCAGCAGAAAGGCAACCAGTTCGATAAAGTAGAATAGAATCTAGGCGCTGTACAAAATGTAAGTGCAGCTGACAATTGAAATTGCTCACTTAGTGCCCCAGTGGACAATAGAGCTGTAAATTAGGTTAAGTGATTAAGAATAAAAAAAACAACCAAGTTATAGCCTAAACAATTTTTAAAATGGAAGCCCAAAATTTCCAAAATCACATTTTATTGTATCGACAATATTTGCGCCAATACTGAACCGATTTTGATGAAATTTTTAGGGCATTAACTATACATAACATGCTATTCCTGGTTAAAAAATCAGCTATTTTTGTGAACGCAATCAAAAGTTATACATTATTTTGAGTGTCTCATTTTTTTCGAGTCCAGTCTTTAAATGACACAAGATCGACTCTGCTACGACTCCACCTGTTCCACGAGAAACATTTTCCAAGATAGTTGAGATATTTCAGTTTCAATCTTTCCAAACTTGAGTATCCTTCTTGAAGAAAAGAGTTGCTCAGTATCTAGTTAGATACACCCCAACCTAGGGTCACTTCAGACCTACCTGCCCTTCCCCACAGACTCCTTCTTATGTTTCGTTTCAGAGAGCGAGTAAAGGCGCTCCGTATACGAAACATAAATTCGGAACATAACGA
Source organism: Aedes albopictus (assembly GCF_035046485.1). Classification (NCBI taxonomy): domain Eukaryota; kingdom Metazoa; phylum Arthropoda; class Insecta; order Diptera; family Culicidae; genus Aedes; species Aedes albopictus. The sequence continues at coordinate 77,665,150 of NC_085138.1, read as the reverse complement.
TGGGAGTGACGTAGGCAAGAAGGTTAATGTCCTTCCTTAGTGTTCATTATCCGGGGATGGGACGCAGGTATTTAACTCGTGTGTCCTGGCCGTTGTGCCTAGGTTTCGTATACGGAATCCTAGGCACAAGGGCCAGGATACACGGGGTAAATACATATGTCCCATCCCCGGATGCTGAGCACCAAGGATTGACATTAACCTTTTAAGCAACGTCACTCCCATCGTTATGTTCCGAATTTATGTTTCGTACACGGCACGGTGGGTACGAGATGTCCCCGTTCTCAGATTTCAATTCAACAATAACAACAGGAGGTGGATTAGAATGCAGTTAAGGAAGCCCCAGTGGCAAGTGAATGATTTCAGAAAACTATGAACTGGATAGTGGATATTTGTTTAGTGGCTGTGTATGAGCGAATGGTTTATAGGGTATTGGTTCCCTTGTTAAGCATGTGGCTCCCATTTTCATCCTACGAAAAACAAAGGATTGCAGCGCTGTTTGTTTGTTTTTTGTTTTTTTTTTAATGGCCCACCAACTACCCCCACACCAAAAAGCTCTTTAGAGCCCCCTGGTAGTGGACTCCTTAAAATATATTAAACACTTAAACAACATTTAAACAATGATACATACAATAAAGAGAAGTTGGATAAAGGTAGAGTTCCAGTGGATTTGAAAATCCTTTGAAGGAACTCAAAATTAACATGTAGGACAACAAATGGGTTTATGGTGATTAGATTACATTAAAGAAATTCATTAATTCTTTCTTTCAAGTGCAATTTTAATCTATTTTTGAAGATGGTTCTATTATTTATCAATTTTAACTGATTTGGTAGCGCGTTATACATTTGAGGACATATAAAAGTTATTCTTTTTCGTCCAAGAATGGTTCTTGCCTGGGTTCGCATTAAATGATGTGCTTGGCGAGTAGTTTGCGGCTGATTGTTTAACAATATGGGTAGATTAATGTGCGTATTTTCGCAGTATACTGCATCGAAAACAAATAAACAAGTTTGAAGATGACACATGCCACGTATGGGCAGAATGCGGTGATTTGTATTGTTGTACAAATTAACTGTAGGATATAGACAAGGAAGTTTAAATATGTGTTTTAAACAACGAGTTTGCAATACCTGAAGTCTCCTTAATTTAGATTTACAGGCGTTTCCCCAAACAATGTTCAAGTATTGTAATAAAGAATGAATGCATGCATAGTAATACTTCAAAAGAGCAGCCTTAGACACAAATGATTTGACTTTCCTTATAAAGCCACATAGAACTGAAACTTTCTTCTCAAGACTCACGATATGCCTGTCCCATGACAATATTGGATCCAATACAATTCTTAAATATTTAAATTCAGAGACAAGCTCAATAACAATGTTATATAATCTGGGATGATTCCTTGGTATTGTTTTTTTCCTAGGTGAGTGGAATAGCATATATTTAGTTTTGCTTAAGTTGAGTGAGAGTAAATTTGCACAGAAGAAATCATTAAGTAGATGAAGATTATGTTCAATATGGGAAACAATTTCATCGGCAGATGATCTTGGGAAAAATAAAGCAGAGTCATCACCAAAAAGTCTTGGTGTGCCGATCAGAGCTAGCTTTCCAATATCGTTGATATATATGAGGAAAAGGAGTGGACCTATATTACTACCTTGCGGGACTCCTATGTTTACTTCTAAAGTTCTGCTCATTTTACCATCAACTGCAACGAATTGCTTCCTGTTAGACAAGTAACTATCGATAAGACGGTTAGCAAGCCCTCGGACACCATAGTTTTCAAGCTTCCGTAATAGAATTTTGTGATTTAGAGTATCGAAGGCCTTCTTCAAATCAATGATTCTATCTGCTTTGTAACATAGTCGACCAACTCTACTACAGCAGCACAGTGTTCGAAATCGATGATTTTGCGATCAAAATTAAATAACTTTTTTTAGGTTGGTTCTAGAGGTTTGGCGTGTTCTACAAAGTTTTTTTGCATGTTAAAAGGCGTCTTCAGACAAAATGTAATTAATGATTAATCCCCCTAGAAGTGAGATAAAATTTTTATTTTTTCAAAAAATATTTTTAGAGGTTTGACGTCTTTGGCAAAGTTGTAGCTCATAATAAGAGAAAAAACTTCGTAGAACATGACAAAGCTCCACCTCTTATGGTTTTCGAGATATGGAGCGTTTTGTGCGAAGTACCCCTAAAACTAGTTTTTTCAGTGTAGCTTTAACAGATAAAATCCTACAGTTTTGTGACCTTCTACAAACTTATTCAGGACGTCAAAATACACATTTCTTCCGAAGATGTTAAGTCATTATATCTTAAAACAAAAAAGTTATAGGCAAATTTATCATATTTTAAGGTGTACTTTCACCTTAAGTAACTATTTCCGGCGCAAAATGGCGCAGATGGCTCAGTCGGTAGGTGAAAGATTAGACTTTTTACTATCTCTTGAGGGTAGAAACCCTCGTGGGCAATAGTGGGAAAGGTGTTTAAAATACAAGGCAAAAACTTATCATTTTGCCTGTAATACAAGAAAAAAATAATAATCATATGCCCGCAGTAATTTTTAATGCACTGTGTTGCTTCCAGCAGAATCTTTACAACGTTTTTGCAAAAAACAGTGAGTTTTTATCAGTAAAAATTGAAAAATCAGTAGAAAATATTGTTATAATCCGAGAGTTATAACTAAAGCTAGTTCAATATAAAAGTTTTGAATTTCTTCACACGCTAAAACTGCTCAGCACTATAATGTGTAAGACCTACTCATAAGTGCATAATTTCCAGACCACACAAAAATGTGTAACAGTTACACATTCTCAAAAAAAACAGCTCGTACACACGTCTAGATGCGAAATGTTGATTTTTTTGTTTTCCAAGGTCACTAGTAAACCTAGCTAGATTGGCGTACACCAATTTTTGCGAATTTAACGATTTTGCGGAAACTGGAGCTGATTTTGTAAATGTGCAAGGGTTACACATTTTTGGTGTAGTCTGGAAATTATGCACTTTAGTGCTGAGCGGCGTTAGCGTGCATACTTATAACAACATATGCTCAAACGATTGACTACCTACCCAATAGTCACCTATTATATACTTTTATATTTGTTGTTGTTTGACTTTTCAACTTCGAACACAGTATCGGAAAATATCATGAGAAGCTTTAGAAATATTGTGAAGGTTTTTTTTTTTAACATTATTTTTAATCTCTTGCGTTAACCAATTACATGTTTTGACGTACCATCGTCAGTATCATTAGTTACTTGTAATGTTTTTCATATTTTTAACAGTACTTTTCACAAACATCGGGATTTTTAGAACTTTATTTCGGTACTTGAAATCCACTTTAAAAAGATTTTTTGATCACCTTTTGACAGCTGGGCAACTGCTTGGCAGCTCCGCCTAGTACAAAATACGACAAGGGGTGATTCGACAAATCGCTCCCATATAAACTTGAAATGGATTTTTAAATAGGGTCCGGGCACTAAAATCATGAAAATATGAATTTCGGCTCAGTTTGGCATGCAGATTCAGAATGTGGAAGTGTCTCAACATCGCTAAAGAAGCCAATTAGAACTGCGAAGGTATTTTTTTCAAAACGCATTGACTATTCTAACCATTATAGCCATTCAATTTTATGACTATTGGGTAGGTAGTCAATCGTTTGAGCATATGTTGTCATAAGTATGAAGAAATTCAAAACTTTTATATTGAACTAGCTTTAGTTATAACTCTCGGATTATAACAATATTTTCAACTGATTTTTCAATTTTTACTGATGAAAACTCACTGTTTTCTGCAAAAACGTTGTAAAGATTCTGCCGGAAGCAACACAGTGCATTAAAAATTACTGCGGGCATTTTGATTATTATTTTTTTATTTTTTTACAGGCAAAATAATAAGTTTTTGCCTTGTATTAAAAACACCTTTCCCACTATTGCCCACGAGGGTTTCCACCCTCAAGAGATAGTAAAAAGTCTAATCTTTCACCTACCGACTGAGCCATCTGCGCCATTTTGCGCCGGAAATAGTTACTTAAGGCGAAACTGGAAGCATTTCCTCACTTTTTGCTTTTTGATTTTTTATTAAATAACGAAGCAATATTTTCAAAATCGGTTTTCGTACACATGTAGAGTATGGATCAAGGTATCTTCTGAATTTTTTTGTGGTAGAAAATTGTTTTCATTTTTGCGGAAACCATTTTTGAATAAAATCTCACAAAAAAATGGTTTCTGAAAAAATGGAAAACATTTTCCACCACAAAAAAATTCAGAAGATACCTTGATCCATACTCTACATGTGTACGAAAACCGATTTTGAAAATATTGCTTCGTTATTTAATAAAAAATGAAAAACCAAAAAAATGAGGAAATGCTTCCAGTTTCGCCTTAAGGTGAAAGTACACATTAAAAAATGATAAATTTACCTATAACTTTTTTGTTTTAAGATATAATGACTTAACATCTTCGGAAGAAATGTGTATTTTGACGTCCTGAACAAGTTTGTAGAAGGTCACAAAACTGTAGGATTTTATCTGTTAAAGCTACACTGAAAAAACTAGTTTTAGGGGTACTTCGCACAAAACGCTCCATATCTCGAAAACCATAAGAGGTGGAGCTTTGACATGTTCTATGAAGTTTTTTCTCTTGTTATGAGCTACAACTTTGCCGAAGACGTCAAACCTCTAAAAATATTTTTTGAAAAAATAAAAAATTTATCTCACTTCTAGGGGGATTAATCATTAATTACATTTTATCAGAAGACGCCTTTTAACATGCAGAAAAACTTTGTAGAACGCGCCAAACCTCTAGAACCTACCTAAAAAAAGTTATTTAATTTTGATCGCAAAATCATCGATTTCGAACACTGTGAGCAGTAGTGATACTGCAGCCGCGTCTGAATCCGTATTGGAGAGCATATAGCACATTATTAAGCTCAAAGAAGTGAATCAATCTATTAACGATGAGTTTTTCAAAGATTTTATTGAACACTGACAGAGTGGAAATTGGACGGTAATTACAAGCACTAGCTGGGTCACCGGACTTAAATATGGGAGTAACCTTAGCCAATTTCAGGCAATCAGGATATTCACCTGCAGCAATTATGTTATTGAACATGTCGGATAGAATTGTTGAAAATTTAACACAGTTTATCTTAAGTATTGAAGACGGAATATTATCTGGACAAGGGCATTTGTTAAGGACTGTATCGGAAATTAACTATATATGTTCAAAACATCCTAAAAAATAATTTATTCAAGTTATAAATAATTTTATTTTTGGAGGTACTATATAAATCCTCAGAAAAAGGAATGGCACTTTTGCTTTTGTAAAAATAATTATTTTACATGGTCATCAATCTCAAAGTTTAAACGCATGATCTTGAAATTTTGGACACCTCTTAAAAATTTGAAATTGCGGAAAAAATGGAAATCTTTTTGATTTTTTAAAATATATTAGCGCGAATATATTCTTTCCCAGATTGCTCATAATATAGGTAAAACATTTTTTTCAAGAAAAAATTCGATTCCATTTTAGCGCAATTCTTAAAAATGAAAAAAGGTAATTTTTCAGGGACCCTATTTTTTGATGCTCATTCAAAGCACGATTACGCAAATAAAAAATACATCAAATTAATGATTCATTTTTTTCTTAATTGGAAATGTTTTTAAATTTAACGACGAGGTAGTTTAGTAGAGAACGGAATTGTATAACCTTTGAAGATATTTAAAACAGACTGTCAAAGTTCGACAAAAAATTAGTGTTTTTTTTAGGATAGGTCATTTTTTAAATGTTGAGGGTTTTTCGATCATAAATATTTTTTTTAAGTTGGTGTTCGGTGGTATGTTATGTGTACATAACTGCTAACAATAATTAATATTTTTTGGATTTTTCGCCGTACAAGTTTTATTCGCTACAGGTTATTGAAACGCTGAAAAATCTTTAAAAAACAACAATTTGTCCAAAACTTTAATTTGTGAGATGTATTCATTCTACAATATTTTCAATAATGCTAAACAATTTTCAATTTTTTTCAGGCTGTTCTAAACTTGACTGTATTGTGAAGATTTGATAGAAGAACTGAAATGATAAGACCAAACATGCTTCGAGATAGAGCATCCTGAATGTTTATAGTTAATTTCCGATACACTCCTTATTATCTAGATCGTTGATGAGGGAAATTATCTCGTTGATAATCAACCGATACTTTATTTGTTTTAAAATGTACATTGCTAAGCCTCCACTGGATGAATTTCTGCAAGAAAAAACAGATTGATATCCAGGAATATCGTAAAGTGACGTGTTATCTGCTCTTAACCACGTTTCCGCAATCACAAGAATGTCTAGTGGAACATCACATTGGTCCAAGATTTCCAAAATTGCATCAAATTTACTGATATCATTCATCCCTCGTATGTTCCATTGGAGAAGCCTCAAAGATTTATCTGATTTATTTGTATTGTGATTAATAAAATCATCTATACAGTAGTGATAGTAGTTCTGTAGTGAATTAGCCATTGTTTTGTGGTGTATTGGCAACGAATGAGGATGACAAAAAAAGGTTGTTATAGAGTTATTGAGATTGCTTGAAAAATTTATGCATGTCCAATCTATTGCGAATTTCTATGGGTTTTGAGTTTTCATCTGATTTTATTAAAATGACACCACCCCGACCTGGCCAGACATATTTTAGGTTCAACTTTTTTTGAATTTGCCGTAATTCGTTCAATAATTCATTTGATAATGGGGTTAGCTCATCGTTAAGTGTAATGACAGAAGTTCTGCTACTATGAGCTAAATTGGAGTCAATCATAGTCGACACTAGTTTACCAAACTGCTTTTTCATTCTTAGCACTTGGTCTTTGGATTTTTTATCTTGGAAAACTATCCTAATTGGCGACATCGGATTTCTATCACTTGCATGCATTCTCGCTACGGAAACAACTGAGTTTTTACTTGATGCGGCTCCTATTTTGCCAAATATTGTTGCGGTAATTTCAGATAAATTTTCCGACTTCCTGAATGTTTTGTTTCTTATTTGTGTATTTTTTGTTAGAAGGAATCAATCGGTGCCGTAATCGCTTGTTTTCGAATAGGATGAATATGGGAGCGTGAGATTAATGATGGAACACATACCCTATTTGACTAGCATTTTTTATTCAGCATTGGTTTCTTCAATTTGACTAATATATATACAGTAGAAAGCAAATGACTGAAACTTATAAAACTGAAAATGTTAGTTGGAACGAGTGTTCTATTCCCCTCACGTACAATTCACGGAGAGCTGTCTAGTTACTTGAACATATCTTTTTGTATTAGAGAAACAGAGCTCATTTGGGACTGAAACGCAATACAGAATATATTTACATGAGATTTACTAGCCTTTGAGTCATTACAGGGAAGACAAAACTCGCTCATCTTCACGGGCCTACAAAGTATGACCGACTCTTTAACTGATTCCAACTAGAAAGACTTAATTTCCTCAGAAAACAATAACAGAATCTGTTTACTTGCCCACATACTGAAAACTCCCACCACGTTTACTCTTCAAACATAAACAAAATAGTGTCCCATAACACAACACCCCCACGCACGTTTGGCGGCATAACTTTTTTTTCACAACAAACACCTGCGTGGTGGCCTCCTGCTCGTCATCCTATCCCAGCTAAATTAACCCACCCATCCCAACCCGTGGTTCAGCACAACAAAACTCATTTCAATCACTTCACCTGCCTCTCAAATCATCGCCCTATAAAATATAATTAATCACTCACGGTGTCTATTTTTACTTCCCAAAGCGGGGCGTCCCTCCAAACACACATCTTCACGTTCTTCACGTTTTCCGGCGTCACCGGATATTCCACCACGAAATATCGCCGAAACACCCGCCGGCCAGTGAAAAGCACGCGACTCATACCCCCATATACGCCTCAAATCGCCCATACGCAGCAACGTTTTGAGCGTCGCGGCATCGTCGCCACTCCGGACTCCTTTTTCCATCAAAGAAGGCGGACGACGACCGCGCGGCGATGATCAAAGGCGAGTCGCGAGTGGTGAAATTCGGCGTTTTCCTCACTCCTCGTGAGCAAATGAACACACGTGAGTCCCTTCCATCACGACGCGAATGAGAAAACCTTCTATATAGCGCTAGCCGACGTCGTATCACTTTTCACTGGGTGTTACTTGTAGGGAGATGACGATGGTCGTATAGAAGGAACCACCTTTTGCACACACAGATTGCATCACTTCGCGAAGGGAAAAACGCATCAAAGCGTGGCATTTCGCACCTTCCGCGTCGAAATTCGCAGGAATTCGCACTAAATGGGACGGGGGGCGTACACTAGGCGGCCTTGCGGGCCTTTAGTACTCACCATTTTCGATGTGATTTGCTTGATAAGCATGCTGAAACATGTCTCGTGATCGATCACTTTCGATGTCTTTTCTCTCATGTCACTTGAAACACTGAACACCGTACTCGGCTCGGCAATGGAATATATAGAGGGTTTTCCAATAAACGACCACGACGATGACGACGACGACGACGCCGGGAGAGAGAATGTAGTTTTAGGGTGCACGGTCCTTAGAGTGTTCATCGTCGTCGCCATGCGACAACCGGCTACGAAAGGCGCGCAGCCAGCCAGTCGGTCCGTGGCAGCGTGGCCAGCGCTCATCGCGGTTGAATTTTGAATATTCTCATCATAAACGGACACGACACTGTAGATGTAGATCGTGTGGCAGATACACAATTCGAGCACGAGTCGTTTTTCATTTAATTGGAGATGCATATCGTTGCCAAATGGGAATAATGGTTAAGAATGGGCATTCAAATAAGCGCTCCTCGAACTGGTTGTAGGTATTTCTAATGCGCAAAATGTGGTGGAATTTTATTGTAACTGCCTGCCATAAAATCTCAATGAGTTTGAACAGATATTGATTCATTAGCAGCTGCCGCATTTCTCTCATTTGTCAGATCAAGATCATTGCGTACAGATTTTAGGACCACTATGATATACCCTTTTGCTGTGGAATACGTAAGTAATCTCAGTAACATATGTGTCACAGAAATACCTTGGTACCGACTGAACACATTACAAACTAGGATAGAAATCTACTTCGTCATTTGCGTTAATTCTCGTCACATCGAACGAGAAATAGCCAATAATTACGGATATTCCAACTAACCTTTGTCAATGGCTCATTAGATGGAAGCAAAAAGATGTAGACTATCAATAATCAGCCCCAATATCACTGGAAATCAAATACAGTTTCTTACCGATTTTGGCAACACCCGTTTTTGTCTACTCCCGATTTTGGCAACACCCGTTTTTGGCAACATTTCCTACCCGATTTTGGCAACACCCGTTTTTGGCAACAATTTCTTACCGATTTTGGCAACACCCGATTTTGGCAACAATTTTTTACCGATTTTGGCAACAAAAAATTTTGACCAAAAATTTTTACCGCAAAATCGTTTGTATTTGTAAATGTAGTGTTATTTTAACCTTACTTTTCTTTAAAAAATCAAAATTCATTCAATTTTCCAAAATCGTCAATTTTACCAATCATGCCGTAATTTATGAACGTCACCTACAGGGATCGTTTTATAGCTTGTGAATAGTCCATATTTATAATATAAGCCAAATTGACGCATAAAAGTTGAAAATAATCCACAATTTTTTTTTACCGATTTTGGCAACACCCCAATTTGGCAACATAAAATTCACCTCGTGTTGCCAAAATCGGTAAGAAACTGTAATTACGCGAAATTTGCGTACGACGAAGGCAACCGCTCCACCGACTTGTTCTTCATCACCGTTCAATTTTCACTTCGCCAATTTCACTTGTTGAACCCAAAGTATATAAATATGTACCAAGGTAAGAGATTCCCGTAAATGTCAAAAATGAGACTCACCAACACATCTGCGTTAGTTATGAAAAGTTGGTGTTTTTACACTAAAATGTCATTATTTCAGCAAAGTTTGTGAAGTTTTGTTAGTTTGGATGTTTCTAAATGCTGAAAAAATATGTTTAGAATCAATTAAAAAAAAAATTGTTACCGATTTTCAAATGGCGATATTTTCTGTTTTATTGCATGGAGGTCACATTCAATCCAGTCAGATGCAATTAAACAATAGCTTCTAAGATGGGAGTGCTTAATTTCTTAAGAAAGTTTGCTAAATAGTGATGTGCCCATACAAATCAGCGCAAACTTCATAACTATTTTTTGCTTTTTTCCTTTTCTCACTAATCCGTGAATATAAACGGGAATCTCTTACCTTGGTATTTAGATAGGGGAACTTGCGTATTTTCGGCAGTTTTGTTCTCTTCGTCATGAGGGGTTTTTTGAAACTTGTAGATCTCAGAGTTGGCCTCAAATCCTTCCCAACCAAGCTGAGTTATATGCCCAAATTTCAGGTAATTCGGCCCACAAAAACCCCCCATGACGAAGAGAACAAACCTGCCGATAATACCCTTCGTCACCCTACTTTGTGTTGAACCAACCTTTAATTCACACCCCAAAAAAGCTCTGTTATTGATGACTGAAGATCCTGAGTTACAGTGTGGGATTCTCTCATTATGGCGATACTATAGTATAAATGACTATAGCTTTCAGTGCTGCAATTTTTCGACTGGCCTTTATGATAGCGATATTTTGCTTTTTTCATTTTCTCCGTTTTGGTTTTCCTGTCAAAGTTGCTTTCCGATCAGCAACACGAGAGCGAAATGAAATAGGTACTCACACTCGCCCGCAGCGTGCTGAAAGCGAGAGCTGACAGGGCTAAATTTCCATTCAATTTTCTGTATTTGAGTGTTTTCACCAGTGCTAACGTATAGGGCACTCACTCTCACAAGCCACCGCTTGAGACGAATGGCCTTTCAGCATGAATAGTGTGTGGATGACTGGGAATTGATCTTGTTGGGTCGCTCACGAATGGAGCTCTCGGACTCTGTCAGTTCTCACATCGAGGAACTGAAAACGACCACCGCAGTCATTCATTTTCGGCTGAAAAACAGGCACTGAGACTGATATTTTGCAGGACTGATAGCTTTATAAAGCCAACCACGTCCTTGGGGGATAAGAATCGTTAGCTACATGCCGCAAAATCAGACTCGTCCTGGAGATCTCTACCAAGGGTGGAACCAGTGTTTCCTTGTCTTTTTGGATTAACGCTGGAAATATTCCATCCATGCCAGGAGACTTAGATTTGAGATAGCAGTTCTAGTGTCTTGATCGCCGAAGCTTGATTCAGGGATTGAATCAGGAGAGTGAATCTTTAACAGTTTGCTAAATGTATCGCTAGGCTCTGCAGTGCGAACCTCGTTTTCGGAGGCTTGAGTGGTCGCTTGAAAGAGTTTTTTTTTTGGATGTTGCCACTACGGGTGTGTTCTCTCCTAATCGGCGAGATCCAACTGCGCATTGCTGGGATCCATCGACAGAAGGAGAAAATCGGGCGCCGGTTCAACACATGCCCACCGCCTTCATCGCCGCTGGCGAGAATAATTTGGGTGAGCTACTCACACGCAGAAAAATGGCGCTTGTTTAAAACAATAAAACGCATGGTTGATTTTCGAACTGAGAATTTACTTATTCCAAAGTTATATTTAATTGTTTTCATTTAGAGTTTATCGATAAAAACAACTGATTACCATCATCAATATAAATAAAAATGGAATGGTGTTTGTATGTCACGAATAGGCTCGGGAACGGGTCAACAGATCGACATGATTCTTTCACTGTTGCATTCCGCCAGGGCTCCGACGTGTTCGTACGAAAAAATAATTAGGAAAAGTGACCAGGAAGGCAAGAAAAACGGGAAAATCAGAAATTCCATTTCGAGGGACATTTCTTCATGGAACCGGATGTCAAAAAACAGAGTAGGCAGGCAGTACGACGTTTGCCGGGACTGCTAGTATCATATAATGTCAAAAATTTCATTTGTTTCAACAAAATAAAAACCATAAACATGGTCCGAAAGCACTCACACATCGGGAATCGCGCCACTTGGGCGGTGGCTTCTATTTTCGTCTGTTTTCCACTATAACTCAGTCAAATTTGAACCAAATGACACAATTTTTGGAATGCAGTGAGATAGGTATAGTATCTACCCGTGTACAACATTTCAAGTCAATCGGTTCAAAATTGACTGAGTTATAGTGGAAAACAGACGAATATAAAAGCCACCGCCCAAGTAGCACGATACCCTCTATAAAATGCTTACCCCAATATCGCCACAGCGAAGAAGGTGCAGCAAATCCATCACGCCAATTTGTAAGTGCAGCTTTGGCCGTGATGGATAACGCGCAGGTACTCACGACAGTATCCACAAAAAGTTGATCGGTTTCGCCTTTTTTGTCTTTTTTTAGTCATCTCCCCATCCGCTTACCGACGGTCTAAAAATAGATTTCCGAGCTGCCGCAGTTGCTGCCGTCACCAACACAATCACATTCCGGGTTTGTTAGTGGCAAAAGTGCAGTCGTTTGAATCAATCCATTATTTCATGTTGAAAATACCATATCTCTGTTTGTTTTAACAAACTGTCAAAAATTTCGACAAAAGAAAATATTTGTATTGTCAAACAATAGAACAGTTCAGTTTAAACTAGAAATCAGTTTGTCGCTATAGTAAACTAAAAAATCAGTTGATTTGAACTAAAATTTAATTGTGTTTACAATTTATTTTTCTGCGTGCACTCAGAGAAAGCAGTTGATCACAGATGACACCTGGAGGAAAATAAAGAAGCGAAGGAACGCCAAAGCCGCGGTAGAGCGAGCGAAATTACGAGGAGCCAAAGCCGTAGCCCGTCAGAGCCATTCGGCTCTCGAAAAGGAAGTGAAGCGCTCATGTAGGCGGGAAAAAGAGCGTGGGCGGACTCCCTAGCCGACAAAGGCAAGAAAGCCGCAAGTGCAGGCGACAATTCGTCTCCCCTACAATGTCTCACGTTGCCTTGGTGTGACTAAAATGAATGCCACGATGCTCGTGAAAGATACATCTGGACAGCTATTGACCGACCCGACTGACCAGCTGAAATGCTGTTTCGAGCACTTTGGAAATCTTTTTCAAGCGTCGGCCTGGCCACTAATACCTTAGCATGATCCACCGAGGGTTTTTTTTTATTATTCCTGTTCAAGTCTGTCACTGCGACCAGTCTTTAGATCTATTGTGACATTACCCGTATCCTTAGTATAGTGCATGTCGCATTACTCAATTGCCACTGAAGGGCAATTAAGTATCGATTTTGATACAGTTTTCTTTCTTATAGAAAACTGAACAAGAGCACTGATAATTAGCCATGCATCGGAAACCTATCATCACTTTTGTTTATTGCTAAATCCTCCCCAGTAAGAAGATCCGGGTTTTAACATTCGCAGCATTACCATTTCAATAATGGAACATGTGTTCAGTAATAAGGATTTTACTATTTTCCTTGTGTACTAGCACTTTCCAGTCTTCGAAAAGTTAGTACATACATGGATCCCTTACTCAATTTGATTTCCTTTGCATTGAGTTTAGCCTCAGATGGTGAGGTTTTTAACTACATGCAAAGTAAAGTTGGTAAACTTAGTTTTATTCAAAGACTGGAAGTCATCAAAAAACCAGTAGCAAGGACTGAATACTATAATGCCTTTAATTACCAGAACACATATTCCAAAATTGAAAAATAGGACGACACTAAATTTCAGTTTGGTAGATCTTTCACCGCAACGCAACCCAAAAAGGCGATCTACCCACGCTACGGGCTCCGTTAAAGATCGAGCATATTTTAAACCCCCTCAACCATTCATCCCTCAGCACGGGTCGCCTGACACCTTGGATTGGCATGGATTACCTGTTTGGTGAACTTTTACCCACGGAACAGGTGGTCCGTAGTGCTATTCTAAGCCGGCAGCTTCACGGGCAATCCACCGAGGGTTCGACGCATTACCCATGTCTTCACCGAAGTTCCATAATTGCAGGATATAGAAACAGCCATGTTAGTTGATTACCTACGAAAAAGCTTTCGACCGTCTCAATCATGAAAACATGTGGGGAGCTCTCAGGCGCAAGGGTGTTCCTGAAAAAATCATCGGCCTCATTGACAGTACAGGGCATTTTGTGCAGAGTACTGCGCAACGGTGTCTTGTTCGATCCCATCCGTGTCGTTGCTGGAGTGAGCCAAGGATGTATACTATCACCACTACTGTTTTTCATCGTAATCGACGAGATCCTGATACGTGCGATTGATCGTGAACCAAATCGTGGGTTGCTTTGGCAGTCCAGGAGCACTCACATCGAATTGGCTGATGACGTTAACGTTGCTCTCCAAGCTCAACAGCGCTCTAATTTGCAGAGCAAGCTCGATGATCTTGCCAATCGCTCCTCAGCGGCAGGTCTTACCATCAACGTCAACAAGACCAAATCGTTGGATGTAAACACGGTCAACCCTTCCAGCTTTACGGTAGCTGGGCAATCAGTGGAGAATGTTGAAAGCTTCCAATATCTTGGTAGCCAAATGGCGGCCGATGGCGGCACAAAGATCGACATAGGGGCACGGATCAAGAAGGCGAGGGCTGCTTTTGCGAGTTTAAGAAAAATGTATGGAAAATAGCCAGATCAGTCGAAGCACCAAAATTTAAAACTTCTAATTTTCTTCTCGAACGTGAAATCTGTGCTGCTAAACGCCAGTGAAACCTGGTGTGTATCAGTGGAGACACTGATCAACGGTTGCACGCTCAACGGTTGCAGATCTTCATCAATAGATGCCTGCGGTACATAATGCATGCGATTTTATAACACTAGCCCGAATGTCACCAGCCCGAATACCACAACCCCGAATCAAAATTCATCCATCAGTGTCTTGGTAATAATAGAATACGAATGAACAGCGTATGTTCCAAAGAAGGAAAAACCTCTGTCGGATTTGCAAATTGATTATGGCGCTAATGATGGTGCAAATACGATTTGCGTCAATAAATCTTGAAAGAATAGCCGATAACTTAAAGAAGGAAAAATCTCTGATGTAATTGTTAATTTTTTCCCCTTGTTAATCTGTTTTCCCCAAAATACCTTATGCTACCATTCGGCCTAGTGGTATTCGGGCTAGTGTTACATTCGGGCTAGTGGCATTCGGGATAGTGTCATTCGGGCTAGTGTTACAGAATCAATTCATGCATGGTGGCCTTACTTTGGATCTCCAACACGGAGCTCCATCGTCGATGTCATCAAAAGCCGATAGCGACAGAAACTCGGGAGCGAAAGTCCAAAACTTCCTGAAGAATGGAGCTTTCAAGCGAGGGCTTGTCAACAACATTTCAAATGTCAATGTTCTTAGAAGGAAGAAACTGTAACAGATACTCACCTCTGCTGTTTATATTAGTACTTCCGCATACGGTGTGATGTGACTGTAGGCTACAAGCGCAGCTATCTCTGGAAGGGGACCTCTATCCTAATCGCTAAGATTCTGAAATTGAGAAGTATTTACATTTGTTATGTAATAAAATATCCGCACTAGGAGAAAGCTGGCAGTTATCATATACCAACTTACACGAGAGTTGTGAAATACCTTGTATTCTGGATTTGTTGACCCATGGCTCTTGAATGAGGGCCACGGTTATGTTATGTTATGAACCTCTGACAGAGCACACCCATGGTGCTCTGAGAGCATGGTGGAGGTTCTCTTGCAGCACTTTAGTCGCCATTTTTGCAGTTTCGCTTTTCTTCCGGATGACGACTGTCCGACTTTGGATGATGCGGATCATCAGGATATCGTTTAAAATTACAGTTTGAGTTGTTTCTCTTCCCTGTAGCGATCTGGCCCACCACTTTCGCCTATGTGTTCAAACTGTCGCCTTTTGCACCTCCTTTATCCTGTTTTGATACCTTTGATTTGGTGGGTGTCGTATGTAAGCTTCGAGCTTCTTGCTTCAGAGGACGACAGGACGACAGGCTACGCTTTAGATGCTTTTGGGGACTCTATGACATTTCCCCGAATTCCATTACCCCGAATTCCATTACCCCGAATGACCCATTTCCCCGAATGACCCATTACCCCGAATATTTTTTTTCTGAATTATAAATTTTGTATTTTCCAATACGATGGGAAATCATGACGTTCA
Organism: Aedes albopictus; assembly: GCF_035046485.1. Lineage (NCBI taxonomy): Eukaryota > Metazoa > Arthropoda > Insecta > Diptera > Culicidae > Aedes > Aedes albopictus. The sequence continues at coordinate 77,649,067 of NC_085138.1, read as the reverse complement.
TCCCGGAACGAATTAGCTTGGTCGATAAAACTTTATTCTGCCAATTTTTTGCGGTGAGAATATCTAAGCATATGAAGCTCCTGGGACCCTTTGAACAGATCTCTGACCAGTATGATTAATAGAACAGGCAATAACCAAAAGAAGGAAAAAATCTCTACTGAACAATTGGTTTCGGATCATATGGATGGATGAAAGAAATAAACTAATGTGATCATGTCACTCCTTCATATAACAGTATAACTTGAAAAAAACAGCCTATGATTAAAAGAAGGAAAAATCTCTGATAAAAATAATAACATTTGCGATGCCAACAAATTGCTTAAATTAATTATTAGAAAGAATAGCCTTATGTTTGAAAGAAGGATACATAAGTGATGACCGCATAGTAGAATGTGCTTGAATGAAAGTTCTTTTGTAGTAAGGTCAGAAAGAACATCATATGCTCAAATAAGGAAAATTTTTGTTGAAAATGTGGTGAAACACTTGGTGTACCGTTAACTACCCATGGCGGGTCTCGAGGTAGGCTTGTGGATAAATAATTCGGATATTGGGCCATTCGGGGAAATGGGTTATTCGGGGTAATGGATCATTCGGGGTAATGGAATTCGGGGTAATGGAATTCGGGGAAATGTCCTAAAGCCGCTTTTGGGGTGAGATTTACTGACCTCACCCGAACCAGATGCTTCCTCAGATTGCTTCTGTGTCGGCCTTCCAGTCGGCTTGGAGGTAGCGGAAGTCAACTGATCTCCCAAGTAACAATCAGCATGCCTTGAAGGTTTATTCATGTTTATCCTGGTTCTATACGAGTATGTGAAAAAGCTAGTTGTTTTATATTAGTTTTATGTGGTAGTTTTTTTGCTTTGCACCTTTGGCATTCCATAAAACTATCATATAACTACTGCTATAAACATCGTCAGTTAAAGACTTGCAAGTGGTCATGAATTGGTTTTATCACTTATTATTGCCATTTCAATAAAACTTGCATTTGCGGTTGTTGTCGAAGAGATTTCTTTTTGTAAAGAAATATACAAAACTGTGAGGCAACGCTTAAAACCAACAAAAGATTTCGTGGCCGTATCATAGACCAAGACATGCTGTGATAAAACCGTTAGTTCTATTATGAGCTCAGTTATGACCACCTCAGGAGGGTTAGCCTAAATGAAGAAATCATCAGGAACACGGAGTTCTATCAGAAAAAAACATATCGCATAGCCGGGATAATTTATGTAAACACTGAAAAATCATTACTCAATTTTATGATTTCACGAGCAGCTTAAGATCAAACTTAACGATTCAACACGTTTCCGTCATTTTATGTTCAGAAAAATTACATTTTGTCTTTGAAACTCCGCTATGTTACAGAAAACCTTTTTTTCTACCCAATTCCACAGAGTAAATTATATGCATTTAACTTCCAATTAATGCACAGTTTGTATGGCGCACTTATTTTTTGTCATTATCACAGTCACATTCACCACAAATTTCCCGTGGCATGTCTCCTGACACTAATTAAATAGGAAAACAAACCTGAATTCCAGATCGTCATCTTTCCAATTGATGACTGGATAAATAACACAACGCAACATTTTTTTGTCTCAAGAGCAAACTTATGTGTCTCTGACAGATTTTGGGCCGCTGAATCCGAAACTGGGCTCAGATTTGCTCCAGCACGTCACAATTTTGTGCTATACCTCAATTTATAGGGCAAAATATGCGATTTTGGGGTTTTTTTGTCTGCAAGCCGATTTGGTCGATTTGGTAAAACGAAATATTTTGCATGAGTCGTTAATTTAGATGTTAATTGACCAATATATCCTTTAATTGGTTAAAAAAATATGTCCATGCCTAATGGATTGCAGTCAAAAAAGCCCAAAATCGCATATTTTGCCCTATAAATTGAGGTATAGCTCAAAATTGTGACGTGCTGGAGCAAATCTGAGCCCAGATCCGGATTCAGCGGCCCAAAATCTGTCAAAGACACATAAGTTTGCTCTTGAGACAGACCAAAAGTTAATTTTTGTTACGCTGTGTAACCAAGCGTAATTTATTCTGACGATCGAACATTAATAGTAAAAAATAAACAAAACAAGTATTTGACAAGTCAGAAGATGGTTTTATTTAGAAGGTTGTATCGGGGATACGATAAAACTAATATACAACCCGAAATCCTAAGCCGGTATGCATACGAAGTCCTGTAGATCATAATAAGATTGGGCCAACTAGCCAGAACGTGGGCTTTTGGTGACATATAAAAGCTCGAGATGACTTTCAAGTCGGCATCAATGGTTTTATTGTTAGGGTTTTTGAATCGCTAAAAAACTTCGATGAAATGAAAATTGTTACTTGGGCTGTAATCTTCTTTACTTGGATTTCACCAAATCGGCTATTGAATGTCTTTCAGAATGGATCGTTTGACAATACGCCAATTAGTTGTTGTAATGTCATTCTGGCTTTCTATGAGAGACTTTATGCTATCGTCGCCATAGCTGCTTTGTCCATTGACATCAGCTCTGCGCTTTCCCAGATTTCCATGGTTGAAAATACTCTCTTTAATCACTCAGCAGCCTCTTGATCCTTACATATTCGAACCATGTACCCTGACTTTGTAGGTATGGTTATTGAATTTGGGTTTTATCGGCTCGTTTCGCTGTTGAACTACTCTGAGCAGAAGTGCTTCCTGTAGAAGGTCTAGCTGGATGGTGGAAAAGTCTTTGGGTATTATCCCGACCTTCACGCTTTTGGCCATATCATTGTAGCTGATACCAGCTGTTTCCCTCATGGGTGGGTTTTGTTGTCCAGACACGTTTTTCTGAGGCGCGCGGTTTGAGGACAGTTAAGCGCGCTCTCTCGGATCCAGCGGTGCTTCACCCTTTTTTTATTGTTTGGGGTCCTCTGTAGCGGATTTGTCTAGGTCGTTTCTTGAGCGTTTTGAGGAAATGGGTTCGCTCTTCTTATTCAGGATTATGGATAAGGCCTCATTCCGGTCTTTTCCCTTCTCCCGGAGAGTTCAAAGCTGCTTCCTCTGTGAGCGTGTGAGTGTGAGGATTTTCTTGCTCGCAGCACCCTGGCTTCCGTAGAACCCTTGTTATCTTCGGATCCTTTGCTACTTACTAAAGATTTTTGGGCATTGATGACGATCCTTACACCTTCGTCTTCATCATCTTCCATGTCCAGCAAGTTGGAGTCGGTCGATGAGGGGTGTTGTAGATCTGGAACAGTAGCTTTGTAGAAACATGTTCTGGCTCGCGAATTGAGGTGTAGGATATTTCTATTTTCTCCTGTGAACTACTAAGTACACTAAATTCTGTTTTTACGCGATTGATGCGTTCGCGCAAAAAAAGATCGTGTAAAAAAAGTTCGCGTAACTTCGAGAAATCGCGCAAAAAAAATCCAAAGGAAATTTTTTTTACGCGATTTGCTCTCCGCAAATGAACAAAATCGCGTAAAAAAGTCGCGTAACTTCGAGAAAATCGCGTAAAAAAAGTCGTGCAAAATAAAATCGCGTAAAAAAAAGTCGTGTAAAAAAAGAATTTAGTGTAGCTGATCTTTGGTAAGGCTAAGCTGATCCAGAGTATTCTCCACTTCGCTCTCACACGACTGAGAGAGGCAGTCGTCACCTTGAAGGTTGTTTGTAGAATTTGTACTCATGCACGACGAGAACCTTAAAGCACTCGGAGTTTTCGCGGCGAAGGATGAACCACGAGCTCGCTACATCCAAAAGGTGGCCAAAGTCGGAAGGATTACGGTGGGCACGGCATAATGCAAGAATGCTGGACAACAACAAAGTTGATGTTCCCTACTAATCCGGTTGATACAAGAAGGCGTGAAGCACATAGAGCACAATGGGCGGATCAAGTGGAGCATGACCTGGCGAGCATTGGGATTGACTGAGAACCTTGCTGAGAACTCATTGTACCGATTGTCTTCGGAACTAGATTGAACAATCTAAAACATAATTCTGCATTGGAACCAAAAATTCCGTCAAATTGGCATCGCTTCTCCATCCCATTTGCCGGCATCGTTCCAGCCAAAAAACTTCAACTGCGCAGAATCTCTCCCGAAAGGTTCACCCTTCCAGCCAGCTCACTATATCACAACTGAATGGGCGACAACAATATACCGTGACCTCTACTTCGAATTTCAAAGTCCTGTGGGTCCACATCGTCTTCTTTTATGTATAAGCATGGCACCCTACTGGAGCAGGAGCAATCTCTTTTTTTTTTAGTTTTTATTTATGTGTATTTTAACTTAGATGCTAATTCTACACTCAGGAGCAATCTCTGAGTTGGTTGTGCGATATGAACCCGTTCGCAATTTTAACTGAGAATTTTCATTGCCAAGGCTGTCAGTACTGTAATGGAATATCATATTAACTCGAACCCAGCCACCATCAGCATGACCACCACAAGACTAAACGAAGACCCCCTCCCATCTTCATTACCCATTGATAGCGCCAAACAGAATCAAACTGTACCAACCAACAACATCATCGCAACACAATGACGACTACGAACGACTACACCAGAGTCTTCCTTTCAATGACGCCACTCGAAACGGATCCATCTGTGTGGAAAGAAGATTAATAACGACCGAACAACGATGAATGGGCGGTATTGGGGGGTCGTCGGTCCTTTCAATCACAATAGAGGGAAAAGGGTTCAAAATGCCACTTTTGAGCATTTTGAGTACTTTTTAGCCCCGTAACGTGGGTAGATCACCTTGGAATGGTGCGTTGCGGCGTAAGATCTACCACCACATCAAATTTCGATCTTGTTTGTTTTCATGCCTAAAGTGGCCGATCAGTGGTGAGCAGACATTCCAGGATCGAGATTTGATGTGCTTTTTTTAAATGTTTTGTTGCTAATCCACATTTTATTTCAGGAGTAACCAGGTAAATGTTTTGTTTATAAATGCTTATTAATCATGATTATGATTGTTTTTCAAACAAATGTATAACAAAACACACACTTACATACATTACATATACATATCTCATCATATATTGGGAAAGGGGGGGACCATCAGGGCACCCGATTGAAACGATTTGGACAGGAGCTTGGAACTGCCTCCTCCTTGTTGTTAACATTTCGTGGATTGAGGGCGGGCTCTTCGACCCCATCTATTGGGAGTATTCTGTCAATCGAGGGCTTGATTTTGCAGTTGTTCGTGAGAACTTTTTTCTGGAAGGAGTTTCTTTTCCCCTGACGCGGGTTTCGCGCAAGTGTCTCTGCTTGCGGGTCCGCACAACCCTTTTTGGCCCTTCATACAGGAGAATGACTGACCACTAACAACAGCACAATCTTGATCAAATCGCTTTTCAGATTATTCCAGTGCTATAGGCAGCTGCCTTGCTACAATAGATGGTAGAACAATATCATCATATCATAATCATTTTGAGTACTTTTGCGGTAACTGGCGACTTAAAGCTATGTTCATTTAGAATCCGGAATGACAAAATCACGTATATCTTAGGGATGGAATAACAAACATAAAAGGTGAAGCCCTCAAAACAAAGGTTATTTATTGTACTTTGATGGAAAAATATCATTGAAATTATTTATTTTTATTGTTCACACATTTTCTCACTTTTTCAGTGTTGACCTCTCTAAAAATCTGCACAACGGTGGTAAATTTTAGCAACAACCCCTTCCGCACGTTTGTTCAACAATCAGGTCATCTATGCAGTGTCCTGAGTGCCTTGACTAGTCTGACTAGGATTCCGAAGAAAAATTGTCAAACTTTTTTTTATTACGAAATGAGGGGCAATTCAGTGAATTGAGAAAACGCGAAATTTGAGTGTTTTTTTCGTTGATAAACACTACCCATCTGTGACGATACCACTGAACGTTTCCGGCTGTCATGGCAGCTCATCAAAATAGGTAAAACCTCTACATATCCCTTGTGTGCGTTTTTGAAAAGCAGCACGCGATTCTTGAGGCTGTCATCCTTGTATGAATTGGTTCTCATCATCTTGTTGCGAAAAAAACCATGCCCAGAGTTCGAACTTCTTGCCAAATCTTCAAATTCAAAGCAGATTTATCAATGAACCCAAGCTTTTTTCTTCCGAGGACACTTCCTTACGCCATGGTTAACAACATCTGTGCACATAACACATAATGGTTTTGACGATATTAACATCAGAGATGGAAACACTCTCATCGTGAATCAACTCGCGAGTGAAAAATCAACAAACGGTTTACTCACGGTGCCGGGAGTAAGCCGTGTGTGAGTTTATTCGCACCCGCTTGCTTCATGAGTATGAAGCAAAACAAAAACAAAAACACTCATGAATTTTTATTGAGCATGAGCATGAGCATAGATGACCGTACAATTCGTAGTTGCTACTCCGTGATTGACCAGAACAATCGAAATTGCACAAGGAACCAACAAACGGAGCTTGGGAGTAGCTACCGCTCTCAATGTGCACAGTTCGAGAATTCCAGACTTTATTAGTCAATAACGGCGCCGGCCACGTCCTTACATCGAGGAAGGAAAAGAATGTTAGTGTGACGTACGTTGCTACTAGAGACCGAGATCACCTCATCTTCTCCACGACTGTCACGGGAAGGAGTTTTTGTTAGTGGGGAGGGGAGAGTCACATGATTTGGATTCACTTTGGTAAGTGATTTGATTCATGCAACCTTTACTTGAGTCAAAACATTTATTCATTTTGACTAAAATATTACAAATATCGACACCGAAGATGACGAACCATTCAAATTTGTGTGTAAATGCGAAAAATAAAAGAAAAATATTTATTATCAACTGAATGTGCATAATGGCGCCGACACATGACGTGACGAACTTTTCAATATTAGTTAGATAAATAGACAAAAACCAGAGCAGAATTTTAAACATCCTTTAGCATTAATTATTATGATAAAATGGAAAGAGCTCACCCATAAACATCCTTCGAAGTGTCCAGTGCGTATGTGCTGCAGCATCTTCCACTAACTGGCCTCTTCTCTGAAATCGCACTGAACCGCTACAACTATACACGGGTACGACGATGTGCACATTCAAATTGACGACAACGACGACGCGGCCGGCCCGAATGAAAAAAAAGCGGTCTCTTCACTTTGCCTCCAAAATCACACTCAAAAATACTCATGAATTTTTATTCGCGAAGAACAAGTGCAAATGCGGGAATAGCATTTTTAAAAAAGACAATTACACCGTCTTCGACCTTGCGGCCTCTACAGACTGAACAGTACAAACATTCGACAACGGACAACACATATAACACCCAGTGGTCCAGTGGAGAATTTTCCGTTTGACGAAAAGTTTTCCCCGACTGGAGTGGGAATCGAACCCACACTCCGAGGCTTACGAGACACCTAAACGACTGACGCCGCTAACCGCTCGGCCACGAAGCCCACCATTTTAGTGTGATTTTAATAGCAAAACAAGTAATTATCCATCAGATAGTAGTGTTTTGTGCTTCATTGTTCCTGAATAGTAGATCTGACGGCCGTGTAAATTCGTTTTTTTCACAAAATTCGGCACCAACATTTCAAAAGGGCGTAACTGCTTTTGCAACCAATGCCTTCTGATAAAGCTGTGGACCGTATCTCATCCCTCCTGAGCAATCCACTGGCACAAATAGAAAGATAAAATCCTCCTCTTTCGTTTAAGGGATGTGAATTGCGTAAGATGAATGATATACGATGCACAGCTCTGTGAGAAGTAATTGGTTGTAAAAGCAGTTACGCCCTTTTGAAATGTTGATGCCGAATTGAAAAATGTTCAGAGCTGCTTCGCGAATAAATCACGAGTGCCACCAGCTTCGTTGGCTCGCGAGTGAAGGAAGTGCGAATACATTCAGGCTTCTGTTGTTCACGAGTAAGATAGCTTTGCGTTTGTGTCTGCTCAGCTGCATTCCTCACTGTTTTCCATCACTGATTAACATTTTTCGTGACTGTCGTACCTGACCACCAGTGATGGAAAACAGTGAGGAATGCAGCTGAGTAGACACAAACGCAAAGCTATCCTACTCGTGAACAACAGAAGCCAGAATATATTCGCACTTCCTTCACTCGCGAGCTAACGATGCTGGTCGCATTCGTGATTGATTCGCGAAGCAGCTTTGAACATTTTTCAATTTTGTGAAAAACACGGCCGACAGATTAACTTTTCAGGAACAATAAAGCACAAAACATTACTATCTGATGGATAATTGGCTTCTTTAACGGTGTTGAGATAATGCGATATTCTGAATCTGCATGTCAAACTGAGCCGAAATCCAAATTTTCATGAATTTTGGAGCCCGGGAACCTATTTAAAAATCAATTTGAAGTTTGAATGGGAGCGATTTGTCGAATCACCCCTCGTCGCAGTTTGTACTGAGCGGAGCTGTCAAACAGTTGCCCAGCTGTCAAAAGGTGATTTCAAAAAATCTCTTCGAAATTGATTTTAGGTACCAAAATAAGGTTCTAAAAATCTGAAAAAAATCATATTGGCTCAGAAAAAGGTGCTCTTTCGAATAAAATCAAAAAATCAATACATTTTTCTTAATTTAAAAACCCAATTACTTGTTTTGCTATTAAAATCGCACTAAAATGCAATTCCCGCATCTCCACTTGTTCTTCGCGAATAAAAATTCATGAGTGTTTTTGTTTTTGTTTTGCTCCATACTCGTGAAGCAAGCGGGAGCGAATAAACTCACACACGGCTTACTCTCGGCACCGTGAGTAAACCGTTTGTTGCTTTTACACTCGCGAGTTGATTCACGATGAGAGTGTTTCCATCTCTGCTGACCACGCTAAATTTTCAACGTGTTTGTGCAAGATTTTTTTACTCCTCTTGTCTTCAATCTGAAATAACTTTTCACTCGTTGCAAGAAAATCGATGAAATTTTCACCAGAGGATTAGTGTATGATCAGAGTGCTGCAAAAGAATGATGATTATGTTCATTGAGAGCGCCACTAGAAAATGTGACATGATTTCGGATTCTAAGTGAACATAGCTTTAGCTAACATGAAGTCTGAGATTGTGCACACAACACAAACTGCGTGTTTGATGAACAAATTGAGATTTCAAATGCGAAAAAAAAACCACGTGATCCGGTGGGAATCGAACCCACGACTCCCAATACGCTAGACCTGAGAGAGAGGAGACAGCTCACTGACAGCAACGATGTTTACATGTCTTCTTCTTACTTATTTTTACAACTTTTAGCGCCGCACAATGGTTTGAAAAAATATTATTGGTCAAAAATGAATTGCATATTGAGTTCGTTGCGACAGAGCATGGAAAATAAATGGATTCGTTGCGCTGGTCGTGGGAAACTGATCATTATTATTTTATCTTTTTTAAATACAACAAACGGAGCAAAACTTTGATAAGATCTTTTGGATATTTGGCCACTCTACACCATCAATGTGCGATTTTCAGCTCGGTTCGCGGTGACAGTTTGTGACAGGTCCTCCTTGACATTAAGTAGCACGCCTGTCCTCTTCTCTCTCTTCGCGCTAGACGGGCGCTTTCCTCCAAGCTACGGAGCCACTTGACCTTCCCGTCCCCTAAAGGCGTAGAGCTGTACTCGATACTACTAACGCACGTGCTTTTTATTCTTTTCACAATCCAAATTTTTCTTCGGATGGAATTAGATCTCTTAGATTTAGATTAGACTTTTCCAGAATTTGAGTGACTTTTATAGAATTTGAGCGGCGAATAAACACCTTAGGTCAAATTATAATTTTTTATCCTTTTATGCACTATAGCGACTATAGTGTCACGTAAAGTGTGTGCCGGGAATTGAATTCAGGTTGTGCCCGAAATAGACGTGAAATAGGCGGAAACAGAATTCGAGGGACAATTAGGCGCCGTCCACAAATTACGTAACGCTCTAGGGGGGGGTGTGAGCATGGTCGAGCGTTACGGTCCATACACAGCTAATCGCGTTCGGTAATTTTTACCGAAATCTCAACCGCTGATCGTTCGGTAATGGATATTTACCGAAATTCTGTAAAAAAAATACTAAATTTTGGTGTAATGTTATCGTTTATCTGTCAAACTCTAACGAAGTTTAGTAGAAGTTGCAAGCTTTACCGATTTTTTCCTGTTAAACAAACTTAACGGTTGAGATTTCGGTAAAACATTACCGAAGTCGGTGATTTTTTCTTAGTGTGATACAAAAAATGTTGGGTTTTCATACAAAAAAGCATTACGGAGGGGGGAGGGAGGTCTAAAAATCTCGATTTTAGCGTTACGTAATAAATGGATGCTGCATTATGCAATCTCATTACTTGAAGAAAATTGTAGTTCTTTCACATGATATGGAAGCTAATTTGTATATTAGTAATTGGTACCAAATTATCGATGAAACATTACATTAGGTTTAGGCGAAATGCAAGAATAAACACGATCATTATTGGTCGCTGCTTAGTTAGACGGGAATTAGATTTTAAAAAACGATTTCTTCAGAAACGTCGATAGATGAGAACGATATGTACAGTTTATCTCACGTTCCCACACGCAATGAGGAAAACCGAAGAAACTTACCGGTAAAGTGCGAAAAGCTTAAGAATAAATAAACTGGAATAGATCTTGGGTGAATTCATTTGAATACATTTCGACTTTCCTATTTCAGTCGTTCCGGTGTTTGGGAATCACAAATTCCAACATTGCTTCCTAAGAAACGAAAGCCGCAGTAGGGGTAGGCGGGGCATAATAAGCACCTTGTATTTTCACTGAAAATTTCCAAATTTTCAAAACAAATTGCTTGGTTGTAGCTTAATTATCTCAAATCCAATGAATGTATGACGAAATATTTATAAAAAAGCCGTTTGCTTTGAAAAAATAGTTAAAATGCGTGAAATGTACTGGGGAAATATTATAAGAATCAGCTGAACTAAAATAAGGTTTTGAAATCGAAATAAGAACGTAGTGGGTATCTATCGAATTTCTTTATATTACCTGGATCTATGAAATGTATTTGTAACACTTTCAAAATAGAGTGACAATGGGTATTATCGGCAGGTTTGTTCTCTTCGTCATAGGGGGTTTTTGTCAGCCAAATTGCCTGAAACTTGGCCATATAACTCAGCTTGGGAAGGATTTGAGACCAACTCTGAGTTTAATAGGTTTCAAAAAACCCCCAAAGACGAAGAGAACAAAACGGCCGAGAATAGGTAATTTCCCCTATTTGTATAATTATTCTGGTAAAAAAATATACTTTAAAAAGTTGATAGTAGGGTGGGGCAAAATGAGCAACTGGTGGAAAAATGATGAAAATGGTTAACATCTTACACAAACGAATTTCACTTTTCGTTCTCTCCGTTACGATGCATATAGTATGGTTTTGTCATTAATTTTCAATTCATTAACTTGAAAAAAATCACTATCTGTATATCGTCACTGTTAAAAAATGCCTCAATAGTAAACTCCATGGAACCCCACAATTCCCTACAAATTAAACCCCATAATCCCTTCAAAATCTCATTGGTTATTGAAGGTATGCTTTATCACAGACAAACAGACGTAACACTTGCGAAATTTCCATCGACCACGCTTTAAACGATCATTTTAAATTTTCATAGTTGTGGCATTCACAACCAGAGGCGCGCGCATCCATTTTATATGCGTTTGTCGTTTCACACTAGCGCCTTCTGTTGACGATATTGCACAACACAGTGATTCGTGCAACTTTTCCACCAGGTGATGGTAGTGTGAACTGGGCGATGGATTTCCATGAGAATCGTTCAAGGTGTTACGTCTGTTTGTCTGTGGCTTTATCATTGACAAGAACAGTCAATTAGCATTTGATTGTGTACAAAACAGGTATTGATCATCCTGCCCCACCTAGGGTGCTCATTATGCCCCACCCCCAAAATGCAATCCACGATTTTATACGTTTTTAAAAACATTAAATTTTGTAACATTTATAGCTTTATTCAAAATTTCAAAGATTAGTTTTTGTCAGTTAAAGTTGAAAAGAGGATTGTACGTCAAAATTACACATTGATTGCGCTTATTTTACTGGATTTGGCGGCAAAATGCTTAAGCTGCTCATTATGCCCCGCCCACCCCTAGTTTTCTAAACTCGATTCCATCGAAGGAGATTTCGGATAAAACGGAAGTACGAAACCACAGCACTGTTAAACCGAATATGACAAACACTGTCGTCCGAATTTTATTGGTTCCTGTCCCTAAGGGGGGAGGGGCTAGTATTACAGGATTCTAAACTTCCTCATATCAACGAACGGGGAACCAGTTTTAGAACGTCCATTTCAGAATGGGTTGCTTTTGGTTTAACACCTTCGATTACTTCGAACTTTGAAAATGGCTGTTGCGTGTACGATCTGATAGTTGATTAAAATTACTAAACTGAAGTATAATAATAAAATTAACACATTTTAACGAAGAATAAACGACTTAAAAGAGCAGCTTTGTTTTGATTTTATGTTTACTTTTTTCAGTGATTCTAGTCTATAAATTCTGCTTTGATTTCATAAGAACTGTACTGACTTGGCGTTTTACTTTCGTATGTAGGATTAATAATGCATTTGTTCTGACAACAAAGTCGTAAACTAAATAAATAATTCGTTTTGCGATAAGGAAACTTTTTTTCGTAGAAAACTGAAACGATGTTCAATAATTTTCTCACAAATTAGCTTGTGTTATGCTAGGAAACAAATTTCAAATGTTTCATGATTGTGAAAAACAATGTTTTTGTTGTTATTTTTTTGTTAATTCTGTTAGATAATGTTTTGTATTCATGTTTTGCTTCAACAGTTTCAATGCGAAATATTGTGTTTTTGTTTTCCTGTGTAAATATACCTATGCTGTTGAAATTTAGATCACATTCTTATGGTTATCCGTTTTTTTTGTTAAGAACTATGTTATTTTCTTTTCATTCGAAAATGTGTTGTTAGGTGACATACAAAATTCGGTTCTATTTCTTAGTACCAAATAAATATGCATATTTAGTCCAAATAGCAGTGTTTTTATGATAAGTCTTGATTCTAGCCATTGCGGATTCTAGCGTTCTCTTCGTTTTGTATCACAAAAACATATTTATACAAGAAGAAGTACCAAATGGGTGCATTGACACGTGATTGAGATACTTTGTAACAGAAGCCAAACGTCGAACTACTTCCGAGCCGTTTTTTAAGTAGCGCAAACTGAAAATTTTGTGATCGAAATGCTTCGGAAATCCTTCGCAGAACTCTTCCAAAATTGTTTTAGGATTTTTCCAAAACCGTCCCAGAAACTCTTCCAGAATCCTTCGAACCTCGTCAGGAAATCTTCAACTTTACCAAAGTACTTCTGCAACTCCTCCAGAGTTTTTCTGGAATACTTTCAGAGTTATTCTATGACTCTTCCAGAGTTCTTCTGGAACTGTTTCAGAGTTCTTCTGGAACTCTTCCAGAGTTCTTCTGGAACTCTTCCAGAGTTCTTCTGGAACTCTTCCAGAGTTCTTCTAGAACTCTTCCATAGATCTTCTGGATCTCTTCCAGAGTTCTTCTGGAACTCTTCCAGAGTTCTTCTGGAACTCCTCCAGAGTTTGTCTGGAACAGCTCCAGAGTTCTTCCGGAACTCTTCCAGAGTTGTTCTGGAACTGTTTCAGAGTTGTTCCGGAACTCTTCCAGAATTGTTCTGGAACTGATCCAGAGTTCTTCTGGAACTCTTCCAGAGTTCTTCTGGAACTCTTCCAGAGTTCTTCTGCAACTCTTCCAGAGTTCTGCTGCAACTCTACCAGAGTTCTTCTGCAACTCTTCTAGAGTTCTTCTGGAACTCTTCCAGAGTTCTTCTGGAACTCTTCCAGAGTTCTTCTGCAACTCTTCCAGAGTTCTTCTGGAACTCTTCCAGAGTTCTTCTGGAACTCTTCCAGAGTTCTTCTGGAACTCTTCCAGAGTTCTTCTGGAACTCTTCCAGAGTTCTTCTGGAACTCTTCCAGAGTTCTTCTGCAACTCTTCCAGAGTTCTTCTGCAACTCTTCCAGAGTTCTTCTGCAACTCTTCCAGAGTTCTTCTGCAACTCTTCCAGAGTTCTTCTGGAACTCTTCCAGAGTTCTTCTGAAACTCTTCCAGAGTTCTTCTGAAACTCTTCCAGAGTTGTTCTGGAACTCTTCCAGAGTTGTTCTGGAACTCTTCCAGAGTTGTTCTGGAACTCTTCCAGAGTTGTTCTGGAACTCTTCCAGAGTTGTTCTGGAACTCTTCCAGAGTTGTTCTGGAACTCTTCCAGAGTTGTTCTGGAACTCTTCCAGAGTTGTTCTGGAACTCTTCCAGAGTTGTTCTGGAATTCTTCCAGATTAGAGACGAATGCCCCTTCAGGGTAAAATCTCTATAAACAAAAAAAAAACTCTTCCAGAGTTGTTCTGGAACTCTTCCAGAGTTGTTCTGGAACTCTTCCAGAGTTGTTCTGGAACTCTTCCAGAGTTGTTCTGGAACTCTTCCAGAGTTGTTCTGGAACTCTTCCAGAGTTGTTCTGGAACTCTTCCAGAGTTGTTCTGGAACTCTTCCAGAGTTGTTCTGGAATTCTTCCAGATTAGAGACGAATGCCCCTTCAGGGTAAAATCTCTATAAACAAAAAAAAAACTCTTCCAGAGTTGATCTGGAACTCTTCCAGAGTTGATCTGGAACTCTTCCAGAGTTGTTCTGGAACTTTTCCAGAGTTGTTCTGGAACTCTTCCAGAGTTCTTCTGGAACTCTTCCAGAGTTGTTCTGGAACTCTTCCAGAGTTCTTCTGGAACTCTTCCAGAGTTCTTCTGGAACTCTTTCAGAGTTCTTCTGGAACTCTTTCAGAGTTCTTCTGGAACTCTTCCAGAGTTCTTCTGGAACTCTTTCAGAGTTCTTCTGGAACTCTTCCAGAGTTCTTCTGGAACTCTTCCAGAGTTCTTCTGAAACTCTTCCAGAGTTCTTCCGGAACTCTTCCAGAGTTCTTCTGGAACTCTGCCAGAGTTCTTCTGGAACTCTGCCAGAGTTCTTCTGGAACTCTTCCAGAGTTCTTCTGGAACTCTTCCAGAGTTCTTCTGGAACTCTTCCAGAGTTCTTCTGGAACTCTTCCAGAGTTCTTCTGGAACTCTTCCAGAGTTCTTCTGGAACTCTTCCAGAGTTCTTCTGGAACTCTTCCAGAGTTCTTCTGGAACTCTTCCAGAGTTCTTCTGGAACTCTTCCAGAGTTCTTCTGGAACTCTTCCAGAGTTCTTCTGGAACTCTTCCAGAGTTCTTCTGGAACTCTTCCAGAGTTCTTATGGAAATCTTCCAGAGTTCTTCTGGAACTCTTCCAGAGTTCTTCTGGAACTCTTCCAGAGTTCTTCTGGAACTCTTCCAGAGTTCTTCTGGAACTCTTCCAGAGTTCTTCTGGAACTCTTCCAGAGTTCTTCTGGAACTCTTCCAGAGTTCTTCTGGAACTCTTCCAGAGTTCTTCTGGAACTCTTCCAGAGTTCTTCTGGAACTCTTCCAGAGTTCTTCTGGAACTCTTCCAGAGTTCTTCTGGAACTCTTCCAGAGTTCTTCTGGAACTCTTCCAGAGTTCTTCTGGAACTCTTCCAGAGTTCTTCTGGAACGCTTCCAGAGTTCTTCTGGAACTCTTCCAGAGTTCTTCTGGAACTCTTCCAGAGTTATTCTGAAACTCTTCCAGAGTTATTCTGGAACTCTTCCAGAGCTCTTCTGGCACTCTTCCAGAGTTCTTATGGAACTCTTCCAGAGTTCTTCTGGAACTCTTCCAGAGTTCTTCTGGAACTCTTCCAGAGTTCTTCTGGAACTCTTCCAGAGTTCTTCTGGAACTCTTCCAGAGCTCTTCTGGAACTCTTCCAGAGTTCTTCTGGAACTCTTCCAGAGTTCTTCTGGAACTCTTCCAGAGTTCTTCTGGAACTCTTCCAGAGTTCTTCTGGAACTCTTCCAGAGTTCTTCTGGAACTCTTCCAGAGTTCTTCTGGAACTCTTCCAGAGTTCTTCTGGAACTCTTCCAGAGTTCTTCTGGAACTCTTCCAGAGTTCTTCTGGAACTCTTCCAGAGTTCTTCTGGAACTCTTCCAGAGTTCTTCTGGAACTCTTCCAGAGTTCTTCTGGAACTCTTCCAGAGTTCTTCTGGAACTCTTCCAGAGTTCTTCTGGAACTCTTCCAGAGTTCTTCTGGAACTCTTCCAGATTTCTTCTGGAACTCTTCCAGAGTTCTTCTGGAACTCTTCCAGAGTTCTTCTGGAACTCTTCCAGAGTTCTTATGGAAATCTTCCAGAGTTCTTATGGAACTCTTCCAGAGTTCTTATGCAACTCTTCCAGAGTTCTTCTGAAAATCTTCCAGAGTTTTTCTACTGGAGCTCTTCCATAGTTCTACTGGAGCTCTTCCAGAGATTTTTATTTCTGAATGAGGATTCAGTTGTACCAAAGAAAGTTCGGACGTAGTTTCTAATACACGGCATTTTTGGTGCATTTCTGACAAAGAGAACATCACGCTCGGCTGGTTGTTTTGTTGAAAATAATAGTCTTCCGGTTTGAGCAGAGTTGTCGAAGCCAGGGCAAACCCGCGACACAGCGTAAGAAATTTAATGTTTTATATTTTTCTCCATTTCTTTTTTAACTTTTTTTGCAGCCGTACCTATGATTTATTTATTCTAACCTTTCACTGTACAAGATAATACCCGTTTTGATGCATGAGAGAAATTTAACACTAAGATGAAACATTCGTTTTTTCCTATGTGCAGCACTGGGAAATCGTTGTGGAGAATCGTTTCGTCACGTAAGGACCTATGTAGGTGTTTGAATTTGGTTTTCTGCTTTTTATTTTCTTTGAGTGCGTGAACATCTTGTGGTGATTCGAATTGAATAAGGCTAAGCGAAAAAGCTTACGGAAAATGTCCTAATCCTGTAAGTGCAAACGATGCCGCAGAACGATTCCCCCATATTGCCGGTTGTTTTTGCGTTTTGCTGTTTCGATCAATTTTCGTCGTTCTTGATCTAGTAGTTCGTATTGTTAATAAGTAAATAACTAAGATTGCCTCCACAGAGTTAAGCGTTTCATTCGGTTGCTTTGTGTGTGTTTATACTGTATATTAAATATTACCATAAATACTCCTAACAACAGACTTTTTTTCCTTAGTTTTTGTATAATAATAGGTTTGTTTTCCTTAGGAAATAAAGATTTCTTTGTAATCTCTTCGATACTTATAATGCTTACAGCTGTTCGCAAGTTTGCCCCGATGCTCATCATACTCTGCACTAGCATTGATTGGATTGGAACATTTCTAGAACTTAAAATTTCCTGTTTATGTTGTGCACCTTTAGATTTACTTGAATGATTCTTTCTTATTTAAAATTTGTTTTAATGCCGGTTTTCATCCATTTATGTTATTTTGTTAAGAGAACTGTTTTTATCCCTACGCATGAATCGGTTAATTAATAAACATAAAAGCGTCATCGAATTTCGTGCTTCTGCCAGGGAGAATACTGCTTAAATCCTATAAACGATTCTTCTTTGATTTCATTAAATATAAATGTCACATTTTTTTTGAAGTTTAGAACGAATGCTTTGTTAAAAAGTTGCTAACAAAATAGTTCACCCTAAACGGTCTGATTCCGGTGTGAATTCCTAACTGCTCTTTCGATTTCCGGAAAGTATAACGAAAGATTTGATACGATTTGTAAAAAGTTACAAAACTATTCCGTTTTGGTACTTGATGTCATTTTGTTTCGACTTTTACACCTACTGTTAATCGTTTTCGCATATTTTTTTCAGTCCTTTTCCTTTATTTAAGTCATGCTCGAACGCCAATTTTAACCACATTTTTTCATATTTCTGATAAGAAGCACTTTAATTTTTATTATTCCAGTCTATATAGTTCGAATTCGGTTGTAAATGAACGCATTTTTTCCGATTTGCCTATGATTTGTGCCATTTACTATCGATTTAGGTGATGAATTTGTTGAGCGATAATTGAAATCTATCTCGCGTTTATTGTTCCATCCTATAACTTAAATCCAGTTAGAAAGGCATTATTATTTTTTAACTATGAAACGATAAATTTACGACCATTAAACAAGTTTCTAATTTGCTCTATTGAGTTGAATCACAGCGCTGGGAGTTGTTGATTTTTTTCAGTGTTTTTTTTGTTTGTTTTCATGTTTCCGTTTTTTTTTTCTCTTTGTTAGTGGATTCCTACTATTTGATTATTGTATTCTGCACTCGGAGACGAATCGAGTGCAGTATTTTGAATCTATTCAATAAAGATTATATTAGAACGAAATTTTTACTTGCGAAGCCGTTAGATGCTAGTTAAGCTAACGGGTAAATTTGCAATATGTCGATTATTTATTTATATACCATGAGGGACACGAAACACGTATACAGGTTAAAACACACTAAATTAGACATACGCACGCTTGGACTTTCCATGAGACAACTATTGCAGATACGGAAATGGATAGATTTCTAAACACCTAGTCTCATGAAGAGGCCCATGATCCTGATTTGATACACTGTTTGTATATTGGTTGAATTGAAGTCTTGAATTCTGTTTGTGCAGTTTCTAGCAGCTTATCTGCGGAAATACATTATAAAATGATGCTTGAGGAAGAATAGGGTCTGGCACCATTTGAACAGGGGACCTTTTTTGGGCACTTGCTGCTATAACTCAGTCAATTTCAAAAATCAAGTCAATCGTTTGAAAATTGACAGAGTTATAGCAGCAACTGCCTAAAAAAGATCACCTGCCTAAATAGTCCCAGGCCCTATCTGATTGAAATCCTAAATAAATTACTTCCCATTTCTGGCGAAACTGGTACGCAAAATTCAATAGATCAATGGCAGTTTTTGAAGGAATTCTAATACTCTTGAGATGGCAGCTATCAAAAGGCTACTTCAAAAAATCTCTTTGTAATTGATTTTAGGTATCAAAATAAAGTCCTGAAAATCTGTAAAAATCATGGTGGCTTAGAAAAAGGTGCTCTTTCGTATAAAATCAAAAAAATCAATGCATTATTCTAAATTTAAAAACCCAATTCAAGATAGCGGCCCACTATTCCAGATGCCGGCTGTATATAGAATTTCAGGCTCTGGAACCACGAAGATTGATTACATTTCATATGGGGAAGATGTCCGAAGTTAGAAAATGTTAATCAGAAAATCCAAGATGGCGGCATTAAATCCCAGATCACTGTTTAAAATCCAAGATGGCGGCTCAAAATTAAAATGGCGACTGTTTTAGACTAGACTAAAAGTCATGCAATATGGCTATATTTGGTACAGGAAAGAAATACGAACTCCAAAAATGAGGAACTGGATATCCAATATGGTGGTCCAAAACCTAATAGATGACCTATGGTGACTGTTCTAATGAGTCCTAGTATAATGTCCCAAGCGTAGTACACTAGGCAATATGAATACATACATGGAAGATGTCTACAGTCCAAAAATGGCGACCAAAATTTCCAATATGGCGACTCAAAATTGAAGATGGCGACTTTTCTAATGAGTTTTAGGCTCTAAAATCACACAATATGGGCCCAATATTTCTAGACCAACATATGAAATGGGCGCAACAACCATTGCCAACCTCAGCTTGTTTCGTCCCTCCTATATACGCGTATTTCAATTTATTTATGCAAACTTTTCCTGTTATAAGATAGAGTGGAGTCTACTACTACTGGTCAGATTCACTAATAATGGGAAATATACTCAGGAGGAACGGGAGAAGCATAAATTCGCATTTTTATCAAACGCCCTTTTCAAAGTCTAGATTTGATACAGGAAAGATGCCAGGAGTTCAAAAATGGTGACCTGAATATCCAAAATGGCAGCTCAAAATCAAAGATGGCCATTCAAAAATCAAGTTGGTGGCTGTTCTAAAGAGTTCTAGTGTAGTGTCCCGATCGTAGTATACTAAGCTCTAAAACCATGCAATATGAGTAGGGCAAAAGCTCCCTTAGTGGAGGTAGTATCAATAGTGATGGAAGTGCCCATTTAACACTATTTCGACCAAAAAGCCATAAAATTACATTTTTAATAGATGCATCATACCTAATTAATAACATTAATTCAGTTTTGTGTTCAGGATTTGCCGAAAAACCAATTTTAAGCAATTATTTTTCTTTTTTTTTTTTGCTCCTTTGCACCTATAGTGG
Organism: Aedes albopictus; assembly: GCF_035046485.1. Taxonomy (NCBI): domain Eukaryota; kingdom Metazoa; phylum Arthropoda; class Insecta; order Diptera; family Culicidae; genus Aedes; species Aedes albopictus. The sequence continues at coordinate 77,629,010 of NC_085138.1, read as the reverse complement.
TGGTAGTGTTCCTATATTGGTGGGTCCCATAAGAAGTCAATGGGAGGCGCCACTATAGGAACCAATGTTAAATTTTAGCTCCATAATAGGAACCGTGTATCTATAGTTGGTGCAAGTGATTTATTAGCAAAAACTGAAATAAACAATGGTTTTAACATTTTTCCTAGCAAATTTAAGTGTAAAACTACCGATTAACGTTTTCAGACTTTTTATGTTGTAGTATTATCAATTTATTTTACTACAAGGAGCTACTAATAGCACCACTATTGGTACATTTACCCTACATTTGGTTTGGGAAGTTTCCAGAGTTCAAAAATGACGACAAGAAGATCCAAAATGGAAACCAAACATCCAATATGGCCGCCAAAAACTCAAGATGGCTGCTGTTTTAGGAATGTTAGGCTCCAAAATTAAGCATAATTTGGAGAAGATGTTGGGAGTCCAAAAATGGCGATAAGAAGACGAAGGAAGTCCAAACATGACGACAAAAATGTCCAAGATGGCGGCCTCAAATTCAAGATTACGGCTGTTCTGAAGAGTTCTAGGCTCTAAAGCTTTGCAAAAGTGTGTATATTTGGTTTGGGGAAAGTGTCAAAAAATAGTAACCAGAATAACCTAGATGGCGACTCAAAATAAAAAAATAGCCATCCAAAATTCAAGTAGCAGCTGGTTTTAACGAGTTTAGGCTTTAAAAGAGTTATTTAAGGGGGAGCTTCGTGTATACGACACATTCCACGCGTTGCGCGAGGATCAAATTGCTGCTTCCAAAAATCGTTATGTTGTTGAAGACATGCTCACCAGCATATCAAACGATCAGGTATAATAATAAGAAGATTCAATATATGTATGCTGTCCAATTGGGAAATGGACCTTTTCACTTTGAAAGAAATCAATTAATACAGCGTAACGGGGCACCATCGCAAAAATATGACAAATTTTGACTGAACGCAAAGATTTTAACGAGTTTTAGGCTTCAAAAGAATTCCCAAGTAGCATTTTAAGTTTTGTTCCGCTCTATAAGAGATCTTCATGACCAATTCTATAAAACTTGCAATAAAACTAATGTATACATCAAAACCTCTTGATAACCTCTTTAAGAGTATCTTCCGACTAAGTAGACTACTCTCGGAGAGGTTTTGCAAAGCACATTAAGAGTAGCAATAAAACTGTTTTAAAACCGAGTTGAAAATTTTTCATTCTAGAATGATTCGAACGAATCGCCATCTGTTGAGAGTTTGAACAGTTTTATTGTGGTAATAATGAATGCCAGAAGGTTTACACATCGGAGAGTTTTGTTTACTCTTAAAATCTGGCTTTATGGATATCTTCAAGTATACTATAAAACATTTCATCAATGGTTTTCATAAAAGTAGTCATAAAACTGAGTTTTACTTATTGCTGTAATAAAACCCTAAGAAAAATCAAACAAAGCCAATCAATCAGCAATGGAATTGCTACTTGGGCTTCTCTATGATTTTTCTGGGAACTTCGTAAATAATACAATTCATGCAAGGTATTATCTCGGATATTGAATTTAAAATACAGCCACTTTTTAACTATTTTCTACATGGAATTCCTGGACAACAAATTCCTCAAATAGTTTTACCGAAGATTTCTCCAGAAAATCTTTTTAATATGTAAATGTTTAGTTAGAAGTTATTTGTTCCTAAAGAACTCTTCCAGTGATGTTGTAAGAAATTCTTCTGAAAATCTTGAACGAAGTAAGGTACACCGGGGCAAGCTGAAACGGGTGGGGCAAGATGAAACAGTGGGTAAACATGATGTTTTCTAATGATGATAAACAGTATAATCGCCATAACACAATGTTTTTGATTCAAACAATCTTTTAGCGAAGGAAAATTTTCCTAATTGTATTGAAATCTATTTCAAAACTTCGTGTTGCATCTTGCCCCACCCGTTTCAACTTGCCCCGGTGTACCTTACATAATGAAAACATGTTTCTCTCCGGAAGAGTGATAGTCGATGTGCACTATTTATTCCACAGTATTTTGTTATTAAAAAGAGACTGGGTATCAGACCTGAAATACGATCATCTACGGTCAGGCTCTACAAATCAGGTACCGTAATCTGGGGGGAAGTTGATCATTTTTCTTTTATTATTTTAAAAAAATCAGTTACAATGCGCATGATTCTAAATAAATATTTTTAAAAACATTGTTATTCAAGAATGCTGGCTTTCTCAGTCTTGTGTAAACCTTGCTTTTCACGACGTTTCAGCTCTTTTATTGGGCCTTTTTCAAGGGGATAACTGTCAACCGTTTCTCGTTACATGCCGGAACGTGCCCGGAGGCCGCGATCACACGAAATGTAGCAAGTTTTTGCCTCCTAGCGCCGCCTAGTGGTGGAAATTCCAATCACGAAACCCGTCCCCTGTGAGTCCCCCACTCGTCGATCCCCTTTGCCGGAGACACCAACACTCTCCGAGCAGTCACGAATATGTGTTGGATTTTTGAAAAATCTCGTCACCTGTCACGTCTGCTTGTACACAATTTTGATCATTTATTCTATAATTTTGAGAAACTGGGACACTATGGGGGCATCCATTTAGTACGTCACGCTAAAAATGGGAATTTTTAACCCCCCCTCCCCCCTGCGTACGGGTTTTTCCTATACTAAATGCATTGCTTGTCACACTTTTCAGAACCCCCCCTCCCCCCTCTAAGCGTGACGTACTTTATGGATGCCCCCTATGGTAATTTTGAAGGAGAAGGGCTAGACTGAGAAAAAGCAAAGCTAGCCGTTTTTATTTACCCGAGACTGAGAAGCCAGCATTCCGGAATCAACATCTTCCAGTCGTACTCATCCAGCATTTTTTTTATCTTACCGAACGGACCATCAACGAGCTCCGATTAAAAAATTCTTACAAGAAATTACTACATTTTGTAAAACATATACAAAAAGCTCAATTTGAAAATTTTGAATCCTTTTTGAAATTGATCAACCAATGACATGGGACTCTACACGCAGAAAAATAACACATATTAGAACCAAATTTAAAAAGACTTCATTTCTGAGTCGCGAGGTTTGATGAATCAAAAAAATATTTCTTTGTTTTCAATATTGGAAAATGCACATCGCCAATAATGAGCAAGATGATTCAGTTTTACCCTCAGCTTTTCAAGAGCGGATCTAGCCGTGAACGGTAGCTCGCTATCAGTGAAACATATCATAACAGTACCCGTGTTCGATTCTCGCATGTCTTTTTTTATTTCGTTATCATTTTTAAACAACAATATTTTGTTTTAGAATCTAAATCCATGTAAATTTGATTCTAAAAATATTGTCTTTGAATTTACAAAATTACTTAGTTTCAAAGCAGTAATGTAAAATATTTTAAACCAAAATCAAAGTCGCGAAGGCTTGATTTTAGAAACAATGAATGGAATGCTTTGAAACTAATACCAAATGTATTAGATTCAAAGCAAAATGGTGTTAAGCCGTGGTTCAATGTTTTATTTTCTTTGATTCAAAGCACTTTACTTTTGAATTCAATATATTTTTTTCTGCGTGTAGTTGTTTGAAGAAGATTCTTTCAGCTAGAAACTGTGATGAAGAACTTGTTGGCGCAACTACACAGCTTGTTCCATGTAAACATTTTAGCGTTTGACGTTTCACAAGCTTTTGCAGCAAGATGAAGTTGGGTAAGGTTTCTTGTGGCACAATCATTAGGCCTTGTCTCGAGTAAAAAAACAATTTTTTTTCTGTGCTATTTATTTATAGCAGTGTGGCAGCGAGGACATCTTCGGAGAACGGGACTTCGATTCCATGTAGCGACAAGTAGGGTCTTGTACCATTTGGGCAGGTGTACCTATTTTGGGCACTTGCCGCTATAACTAAGTCAATTTCAAACCGATTGATTTGAAATTTTGTCCAGAGTTAGGCACGTACAGTATCTAACTCTGTACAAAAATTCAAATCAATCGGTTCGAAATTCACTTAGTTATAGCGACAAGTGCCCAAAATAGGTACACCTGCCCAAATGGTACAATACCCTACTTTTATTATTCGATTTAGGAGCGATAGTTTCAATTACACGTGTATTGCGTCACGGTATCCATTACCTAATTCTATTTAACCGATTAATTTGGAGAAGTCATATAACTAATATTTAACAACTGCGAAAAGGCTGAAAAAACGCCTTCTCAAGATGTTATTCAGTTAGTGTTTACATAGGAGCCAGCATATACATGTGGATTAAGTTTGCCAGATTCATTGGTATAGGGCTTGCATAGAAGCTTCCGTCCATATGTACAAGACAGTAATTCAGCAACAAGTCGTATTGGGGACGCTTTGTTGACGTTTACATTCACAATAAATATTAGTTGGGCTATTTCATCATTCTATCAGGAATGATCATATGTAATTTTTGGTAGGCCCTGAAGCTGTAAAAGAGGGAAATCAATAAAGACGACAGTCAGTTCTATGTTAGACTCCGCACTAGATACCTCCCGGTTAAGTATTATTATACATACTACTCAAATTCCTTTGATCCTGAACTAGCACTCGCAAACCTTCTGATAACTTGATTGGATAATTAAATCCTTAAAAAGTGTTGATACTTAAAATCGTGGAAGTCAAAAATCATTGGATCGGATCATGGATCGGATCGACCAAACTTTTTCTCACTCTAGTAAGATAAGGTTCCGAATACGAGAACGTTAGCATGAGTCTAAACGATTTGGACGTATGGATTTCAATTATTCTTCCGTCGAACCTCCTACGCTGAGTGTCTGTTGTTTGTCACCCGTCTAGTCTGTTGTTTGGCACACACAGGATGTACCGTGAAACGGTTGTGGGTTTCGTCATCCTGATCATCGTCGATTTATCATCGCGATAGCTATGGACAAGATTACTGCTGGATTCAGTATTTGATCTAAGTCTCACCGCAAAAGAAACACCACACCAATCGGGGTGCCAATTGGAAGATTGTGCTGACACGAAAATTTGGTGGCTCCAGAGAGGAGCTACTGCCACCAACACAATCCATACATAACTTTTATTGAATATTCCACAGAAATCTATAAAGCAGCTATTTGGATCTATATATAAATTGAGTCGATATCAATTCGACACTGATTTTTCATTTGGGCCTAACTGACATTTTCGAGTTCTCTTCATCGATCCTCTCTTTGTGTTATCACATAATGTGTATTGAGTATTCCAAAGATTGTTTGATGTAAATGCGAAGAAGACGACTACATGTTGCTATAGAAAGAAAAAGAATAATGATTTTGTTTGTTTTGATCAAGTTATTAACGAAAGAGAGAGTCGACGAAGAGAAATCGATCAAGTCAGTTAGGCCCTCATGAAAAATCATTGTCGAATTATTATTATTAAAATTTTAGGAAATATTTCCTATATTTAAAAGATCATTCCTTATATTTGATGGATATTTAATCGATCATTTCCTATACATTTTATGTATCATTCATAACGAAAAAATCTATCATTCGAAAGTTTTCCACAAATGACTTTCTTTTATAGTTGTACGGAGTATTGAAAAGTTTTCAATGTTTCGTTTGGCATGTTTTTATGGATCAACGGAGTAAACAATCGTTACCGTTTCATCAACAAACTTGACCTAAACAATGAAGTAGGGTATTGGTTCCCTTCTTAAGCATGTAGCTCCCATTTTCATCCTACGAAAAACAAAGGATTGAAGCGTTGTTTGTTTTGTTTCATATTTTTGTATTTTTTGTTAGAAGTGAGCACATATGAAAACAAAAAGAACGGAATCAATCGGTGCCGTAATCGCATGTTTCCGAATAGGATGAACATGGGAGCGTGAGATTACTGATGGCACACATACCCTATGTTTATATTATTTTTGTTTCAAATTTTCGTTCATCAAAAAACAAAATGAAATGTGTATTGTGTACACCGTTCTGGGAAGTCTTTGCATAAAGTTGAAATGAAAGAAACTTAGAAGTAATACAAACAATGTATCGAAATCAGGTCGAGTGCAACCTACATTTGATTATCAGTATTGATTGAAGGCTGCACAATTGAAACAATTGTTTATCCGAATTTCTCCTGCTGTAGCAGTTCTGCAGCATGTATTATCTATTCCGGATTTTCAGCCTGTGCAGTTGACCTTCCTAACCCTAACCTCAAAATGTCATAACGTGGCGTAAGTTTTAACTGAATGATCACCATTACGCCCATCCTACACACTAAACACTCACTACCATTAACCTTCCGTAACTCGCGCGGTTGACTACCTGCGTCAGCACCACGCTAGTGCTGAGTAAAAAAAGCGAGATTTTTTCATCGTGTTGTACAAAATACAACAGCGCGATCGCTCGAGGGTTAACTCTACCTCATTTGGCATATTGGTCGTTTGGCATTAGAAAAATTTTGCTTCTGTTTTGAGGTGGTCAAATTTTTAACTCACCTCGATTAAATTACTCGTCTGGCGTTTCTGTCGCCGAAATAGCTTAACAGCTATGTCAAAGAGCATTATGCCAAGTAGGGTAGAGCTTTATATACAGGGTGTTAGGTTCCCGAGTGCAAACTTTTTAAAGGGTGATAGAGGACCATAAATGGAGAAAAAAAATGTTCTACGCATATGGTCAAATCTCAACCGTTACGTAGTTATTGAACTTCCCATGTTTATGACTCTTATTGCCTTAACTGGCAATAACTTGAAAATAGTCAAACATATCGAAGTTTTTTTACCCTTATTCGAAAGATTATTGATTTTTCTAACAAATGGCATCTTTGAATCGATTGGTTTGGTGAAATAACTAAGTTTTCTAGAGCAAAACGGCTAAAAATAGTGCATTTTTATTGGTTGTTGTCAATTATCTTTGAAACATGCGTAATAAATAAAAATTCTTTCTTTGGCAAAGTTGTGGCCCTTGTTCCACTCTACAATTCGTTCTTTGACGCCAAACTTCTAACTCTTATCGTTTTCTTGCAATTTTGATTCAATTGTGTGACACAATGCGCAAAAAAGTGCTTTCCATGACAGTTGCAAATTTATGATCTGAAATGCGATGTTAAAATCGAAATTGCAACAAAACGATAAGAGATAGAAGTTTGGTGTCAAAGAACGAATTGTAGAGTGTAACAAGGGCCACAACTTTACCAAAGCAAGAATTTTAATTTATTACGCATGTTTCAAAGATAATTGACAAAAACCAATAAAAATACACTATTTTTAGCTATTTTGCTCTAGAAAACTTAGTTATTTAACCAAACCAATCGATTCAAAGATGCCATTTGTTAGAAAATTCAATAATCTTTCGAATAAGGGTAAAAAAACTTCGATATGTTTGACTATTTTCAAGTTATTGCCAGTTAAGGCAATAAGAGTCATAAACATGGGAAGTTCAATAACTACGTAACGATTGAGATTTGACCATATGCGTAGAACAATTTTTTTCTCCATTTATGGTCCTCTATCACCCTTTAAAAAGTTTGCACTCAGGAACCTAACACCCTGTATGTTTCCAATCGGAGAGATACACTTAAACACTAACTTATAACATTCTTGTGTGGGTGTAAGCAAGAGTGTGAGTGTGTGTTCCAGTGCAGCAAGTATGAGTGGATTATGCATAATAATGGGATTAGGTATTATGATACTTATGCAATTGTTAAATTTTACGTATATAACCCTACAGCGATTAAGTGTGGGTGCTTCATGTTACACTAACATTGACAGAAGTGCTAAAAGACCATATCCGTCAAACCTAACCTCCATATTTTATATGTTTTCCTTTTTTGTTTTCCACATAAGTTTTGAATAAAACGAATATAGGGTTGGGTGATTTCCAGGTTTTGAAATTTCTAACATCAGGTTGTTAACCTTCAAAAAGGAATATGAAAGCGTCACTAATTATCAAAAATTATTGTCTTTCAAATTGAGTCACTACATATGAAGATTAGATCTAACAAAAATGGCTATAACTACATTAGAAAAATAAAAATATAAAAGGGGAAACACCCAACCTATTTCTTAACGTCTACTAAATGACTTACACTATGATCTTATTTCCGTCTTTCGGATTTGCTCAACAGATGAGATGTCCGGGAGTTGTGTCGCTTATGCGTTATGGCTGGCTACCAACTGAAGGAGACACTCTACTGTTTTGCAAAACAGAAACAATTATTATTGCAGTGGTGGGAAATCGGAAAACAAACAACTGAAAATGGTTCAACAACGTAAAATATACCTTCTACCATTCCAACAAGATTCGCTTTCACTCGGGTTCGATTGTGTGTAACAACTTATTATTCAGGTTTTTTGTTTTGTTTTGATATTATCTAGAGTTTCTCTTTCTTTGCATTTCGTGCTTTAGATAGCATGAAAAATATAGTTTCGTTTTTCGTGTTTAAACGAGATTTCGCTTTTTGATGTGTATGTGTTTGTTTGTTTAGTTTTCGTATTTTAAACTAAAGTATAGGTTTACGGGGAGTACGCCGTTTTTGTCACAGAATTGCTTTCTAACTTCGAATCTTCGATTTCGTGTTTCGCGTGCCTTCTAAAATATCACACTATTGCTCTTTTCGGCAGTGATTTTGAATCGCTTGCCAAAGATTAAGTCTTGTTTTGTTTTGTGTAGTTTTGATTAAAACTGGTTTTCGGTCGATTATTTTTGTTAACAACGACAAACAAGGGAGATTCGGAAGATTCCAACACAATTGCTCGCAAAGCATCTTTGAGAAAAGCGAAATGGCTTCTGTGAGATGAAGCGATCTTTTTGTCGTATGTTACGTGAAGGTAATTTGACACAACAGTAGCCATTCATGTTCCATTCATTAAACGATGATTATGTCGTTTAACATTATGCCAATTGACTGTATGTAGTTAAACAGTATTGTGTCAAAAGGGTTGGACCCATATTACTCGTGTAATAAATTAAAGTCAAGGTGATTCTTCCATTCCATCAATAATGTTTATGTTTAAGACATGTGTACCTGGCGAACGTATCTAACTGAAGGTTTACGAGGGAAGTAGTTTCGAGCAAATGTTTTAGAATCATCCGGGATTGTGTATGAAAAAATAGGCATTGAATCTCCTTCAGTAGTATTAGGTAATGTGTTATTTTTTTTTCTCTTTTAGATGAAAGTTCTATTATGTTGCTATATGGGATTGTATCATGTATCGATGACTAATTAGACTGAGTTACACATTTCAAATCTTAATCAATGGTACTTTTTCAGAAGAAGGCTAATCGGGATATCCAATGTAATTTATTTAACAATTTTTACCTTGTTTGAACATTGATTCACCTTTGATTGAAATTTGGCTCTAATTCTAATTATATGATGCACAGAGATTTATGTGAATTCAATCATGAGGTCTCGTGCATCGAAATACCCTACCACATAGCGCAAATTATAGAAAAAAAAATAAACAAATCTACTGGGATATCCTCGTTCCCGTTCAATACCCATGATCCAAATTCAAATCCATGCTTGGATTTTCTTGGGTACTTACACTTGACGATATTTCAGCATTCATCCAATACAGACCGACCAAGATGCAGTTTACGTAAAGTGGCGCTTTACGTAGGCATCGATCAGTTTCGGTGCATCTTCGGCGCAACCGGCCAACTCCAGCACTCCGCTAGTGGAATTCATATCGTCGTGTTCCAGATCCCGATTGTGGCGGCTCAAATTGACAATGACAAATCTGCGAATGAAAGCAAACCCAACACAGTTAATCATACAGATCAACAAACCCAATCTGGAAGAAAACCTACCGAGCCTTCTGCTTCATTGCCTTATTGTACGCGTTCAGCTTGACCACCGGCGATCGACGTTTCGGATTCACGCGTATCAGCGAGTCGACGATCGTGATGAACACGTCCACGGGCATCTTGTTCTCTTCGGCGTACTCAATCGGGCGCGTCAGTTTGACGTTGGTCTTTTTGACGGCCGCATTTTGGATGTGGTCGCACGCCTTGAAGAAATCCATCTCCCGGCTAAGGTTTACTTTTTTCAGTTCTTCCGGTTGCTCGGTAAACGACAAAACCGTCACGTGCGGTTCACGCTTGACTATCGGTAGGGTCAGCAGAATGTACGCCGCTTGGCAGGACATGAGCCGATTGCCGAATACGCGTTCTGGAATGGAATCAAAAAGATTGTTATCAGTAAATATATTTATTTAGCATAGTCGCCGCAATATTTAGGATTGCATCATTATTAAGCATACACTTCATTGGCCGCAACGCCCCTCTCTATAGCCACTGCTTCGAAGGTTTGGGTATTCAGCACGATCATTCCTAAGGGTGGTATCAGATATCAGAAGGCCAGCTCCAGAGGCACGTTATCCTCCATTTGGGACATTTGTGCCATCTTTATAATTAAAGACTACATATACTTGGGTTTTAGGGCTCAAGTTGTACCAAATGTACGCCAGCATTGCCCAAAGGTCATACAAGCTTTCTTGAATCTAAACTCAATGTGAGGTTCCAGGAAAGCTTGGAATCAACAATAACTCCAACGAACCTTACCTGTTCAGTCACATCGATTTCAGAATCAAAGAGCCGCAAACTCAAACGCCATTACGGTTTCGCCTTTCCGTAAAAAGAACAATAGATGTTTTACTCGGATTTACCGAAAGGCCATATTGGCAACACCAACCGAACTACCAACTACCTGAAGGGCGCTTTGCATCAGGTCGAAAAGGGTGCTGATGCACATACCGACTAACAATGTTAGATAGTTTTCGGCAAAACCATAAGTAGGAAAACCGCTTTTATTGAGTCGCCTTAATAGCGTATCTGGTACGAGATTCCACAAAAGCGGTGGCAAGACTCCCCCTTGGGGGCATCCACAAACACTTAATTTCATAATCACTGCTTGACGCAATGTCGAGAAGAGATGTCGGTTTTTGAGCATTTGGTGAATCCAATTAGAAATAATTGGAGATATACCATGACCCCATGCGGCTTCCAATATGGCATCGAAAGGCACGTTGTCAAAGGCACCCTCGATATCTAAGAAAACACCCAAGCAGGATTGCTTTTGAGCGAATGCCTTCTCGATATCGTAAACAACTTTCCATTTCCGAATAAACTTTACAGTAATATCCCGCCAAGGTTTGGGAATATACCCTGTAGCAAAACTGCAAACAAGCAGTTTTTTTTTTAAACTGAAATACATAATCAAATCCATTCTGAAGCACAATGGGATAAATCCCATCTCATCTGCCCAGGAGATCTGGAAGGAGCAAAGCTAATTAGTGCCCAATCAGTCGATTCTATAGTTACAAAACTCCGTGCCGAAGCCAGAGAATCATAACTACAAGAAAAGACATCAGGTTCATCTGAAGATGCAATATTCACATAGGTATCCGGAAAATTGTGTGCTGAATAAGCACACCAGAACTTCCTCTTCAATGGAAATAAAATTGTCATTCACCAAACGAATTTCGTTCACTCGTATTTCCTTAGATTACGCAAGGATTTTGTTTAACCGACTGACTTCACTCAAACTCAAGCATTTGTACAAAGGTTTTTCCAGCCGGATCGATCAGCAGACCGAAAAGCATTCTTGTAGGCCTTGCGAGCCGACCTGAAAGCCTTCGAATTAGCCGAACGTGGTCTGTTCCATTCATTAATTTTCATTTATTTAGTTAACATCAAATTCATGATAATACTAAATCAACAATTTGCCGCCATAATACTCGATTTGCAGCTGCAGCTCTCTAACGTCGGTGATGCCCAACACTCGCCAGATCACGCTCCACCTGGTCAGCCCATCGTGCTCTCTGCGCTTCACGCCTTCTTGTACCAACCGGATGGTTAGCAAACACCAACTTTGCAGGGTTGTTGTCCGGCATTCTTGCAACATGCCCTGACCACCGTATCCTTCCGGCTTTGGCCAGAAAGTGCTGGGTTCGCCGTAAAGTGCAGCGAGCTCGTGGTTCATCCTTCTCCGCCACACACCGTTCTCCTGTACGCCGCCAAAGATCGTCCTTAGCACCCGTCGCTTCGAAACTCCGAGTGCTTGCAGGTCCTCCTCGAGCATCGTCCATGTCTCGTGTCCACCGGTCTTATTAACGTCTTGTACATGGTACATTTTTTACCGCAGTTTCTTCTGGAGCCCATAGTAGGCACGACTTCCACTGATGATGCGCCTTCGTATTTCACAGTTCACGTTATTGTCAGCCATTAGCAAGGAACCGAGGTAGACGAATTCTACCACCTCGAAAGTATCCCCGTCTATCGTAACATTGCTGCCAAGGCTTGTCCTGTTTCGCTCAGTCCCACCTACCAGCATGTACTTTGTCTTAGCCGCATTCACCACCAGTCCGACCTTTGCTGCTTCACGTTTCAGGCAGATGTACAGTTCTGCCATCGTTCCAAATGTTCTAGCAATAATATCCATGTCGTCCGCAAAGCACACAAATTGACCGGATTTCGTGAAGATCGTACCCCGGCTGTTAAGCCCGGCTCGTCGCATAACACCTTCCAGGGCGATGTTGAATAGTAGGCAGGAAAGTCCATCACCTTGTCGTAGTTCACCCGAAATCCTTACGATGTTCTGCACATCATCCATCATTGTTCTTATCAGTCTGGTAAGCTTCCCATGATAGCTATTCTCGTCCATAATTTTCCATAGCTCTGTGTGGTCGATACTATCGTATGCCGCTTTGATGTCGATGAACAGGTCGTGCGTTGGGACCTGCTATTCACGGCATTTCTGGAGGATTTGCCGTACGGTGAAGATCTGGTCCGTTGTCGACTTTCCGTCGATGAAACCGGCTTGGTAACTTCCCACGAACTCATTTACTTTAGGTGAAAGACGACGGAAGATGACCTGGGATAGCACTTTGTAGGTGGCATTCACAATGGTGATCGCTCGTTAACTTGTCGCCTTTCTTGTGGATGGGACAGATTATCCCTTCCTTCCACTCCTCCGGTAGCTGTTCGGTTTCCCAGATCTTGACTACTAACTGGTGCAGGCAGGTGGCCAACTTTTCCAGGCCCATCTTGATGAGTTCTGCTGCGATACCTACCGTCCTTACCAGCCGCTATTTTGTTTTTGAGCTGGTGGATGGCATCCTTAACTTCCCTCAGCGTGGGAGTTGGTTCGTTCCCGTCCTCTGCTGCACCAACATAGTCATTTCCTCCGCTTCCTTGATCCTCCGTGCCTACATTCTCTTCGCCATTCAAGTGCTTCCACCTTCGATCACCTCACGTTTGTCCGTCAGGAGGCTCCCGTCCTTATCCCTGTAGATTTCGGCTTGCGGCACGTAGCCTTTGCGGGATGCGTTGAGCTTCTGGTAGAACTTACGTGTTTCATGTGAATGGCACAGTAGTTCCATTTCCTCGCACTCCGCTTCTTCCAGGCGGCGCTTTTTCTCCCGGAAGACGGGTCTGCTGCTTCCGCTTCTGTCTGTATCGCTCCACATTCTGTCGGGTTCCATGCTGCAGCATTACCGCCCGCGCTGCATCTTTCTCCTCCAGAACCGCTCTGCACTCCTCGTCGAACTAATCATTTCGTCGACTCCGTTCTACGTACCCGATAGTGCTCTCGGATGCGTTGTTGATGGCTGCTTTGACTGTACTCCAGCAGTCCTCTAGAGGGGCCACATCGAGCACACCCTCGTCCGGCAACGCTGCGGCGCGTATGCGGTTGCTTCAGTCGCTCTAGATCGTACCGGGGCGGCCGCCGGTGCTGTACATTGTTAATAACGGAGAGTTTTGGGCGCCACCACCAGGTAGTGATCAGAGTCGATATTAGCGCCACGGTAGGTCCTGACGTCGATAATGTCGGAGAAGTGCCGTCCATCAATCAGAACGTGGTCGATTTGCGATTCCGTTTGTTGTGGTGATCTCCAGGTGTAACGATACGGGAGACTGTGCTGGAAGAAGGTGCTACGAATGGCCATGTTCTTTGAGGCGGCGAAATCGATGGCCATTTTCGTTCGTCAGCTGGTGGGCACTGAACTTTCCAATCGTCGGTCTGAGCTCCTCCTCCTGGCCTACCTGAGCGTTTAGATCCCCTATGATGATGTTGACGTCGTGGTTTGGGCAGCGGTCGTACTCGCGTTCGAGCTGCGCTTAAAATCCGCCTTTGTCATCATCAGTGCTTCCGGAGTGAGGGCTGTGCACGTTTATTATGCTGATGTTGAAGAATCGGCCCTTGATCCTCAACCTGCACATTCTTTCGTCGATCGGCCACCCACCAACCGATCACGCGCCTCTGCATGTCGTCTATCACTATAAAAGCTGTTCCCAGCTCACGTGTATTGCCGCAACTCTGGTAGATGGTATGATTACCTCTAAACGTTCGCACCATAGATCCTGTCCAACACACCTCCTGCAGCGCTACGATTCCGAACCCGCGGTCCTTCAGTATATCGGCGAGTATGCGGGTGCTCCCGATGAAGTTGAGAGATCTGCAGTTCCACGTACCGAGCTTCCAATCGCAAGTCCCTTTTCGTCGCTGTGGTGTGGTCTGTTCCAACACTTTCTAAATTGTTTTGTAACATCTATCAGTACTCGCCAAATTCATTTAAATAAACCTTCTAAATAATTATATTCAAAAACAAATAAAACCAAAAAGTGAACACATTTCTTTCCGTGTATATAGTCACATACAATCCACATTGAAGCTTTAAAGCTTTCGGTCTATATATACTAGTGCTGCCACCTGGAAGTGGAACAGCTCGAGTTTAAGTATGTCGGCAAGTTTAGAATTTCAAATTATACAATGTATCAATGGTTGCATATGAAAGGGCGAATTGACCAAACTGTAGTTAATTTTCTTACTGCGCAATTTCCACTCCCGTGGAAAATTCCGACCTTTTTCCTATTTCCAATCAGCAGAAGACTTATAGAAAAGTGTACAGCTTGCAGAGGAAATTGCGTCTCAACTATTAGGTATCAACCAATTTGTATCGCGAGCGCCGTTTCATTTTAAGTGGAGTGCTCGATTCGATAAGTCGACTAATTTGTCGGAGTAATATTTTACTAGTGTTTCGAACAGTTAGTAGTGATTTGAAATTCAAACTAAAATCGAAGTAATTTCCGCGATAGTGTTTAAACTAGTAAATGTGATTAATTATTGAAATTAATATTACAGGTTTTTTATAAGTTTAAAGAATTTCAAAAATTAATTGTGTACCAACCGTGTGTTCATAGAACTGGTTAGTTCAGGTAAGCCAATGCTAAAATTGACCTTGCGTGAAGAAGTTTGAGTGATTTTCCAACGTTGAATAGGCTACGCCCATCCAACGAGGGCGGCTTGTCCTGATTTGGGCCACATTTCCGAGGACGAGTTGGACATCTCACGGGCCGATACTGCTAGTGCGAGTGCTATTCAAGCTCCCAGCCAGAACCAACCACGTGTTTCGAGTGGAAGACCCTTCTCGAGGGTGAAGTTCGAAGTTGAAGGACTGTCCGCGTGCTAACGGCCAGTTTTTGTCACGTTCAGCGGAGACCAGGTAGCATAATTCGAAGTCGGTGTCGGTTTCAATATCGGGTGTGTCAGACTGCTCGAATCCTGGTCCGTTTTGTAAAGTGGGACGACTCTGAGCCTCAAACACGTGCTCTACACTCCACTTCGGACAGGGACGCCTCTACCCTGGAATTGTCGTCACCCACGGGCCCAGCTACTGTCCCCTCAACGACGGCCGACGGCGGAACTGCTTCTCGAAACTATTTGTAACGAAGTAAGTCGCTCGAACCCAGCTTGCCCGCCGAACGTGGACCTGCTGTAAGTAGCCATCGTAGGACAGCGTGGGAGCCCCACCGTTCCAGGCCAAGGTCAGATTAGACTAGTAATTTCCTAGGAATACAGAAGAATACGTTATTAACAGTGTCAAATCGAGCTAGTCGTGACGTCACAAAGTTATAGTTAGGTTTTCTTGAACTAAAGTCGATATTTCAATAAAAGCTTTCCCAATTTGAAACTGTAAAGCTTATAACAAACCTGAGGAGTTTTGTCTTTTTGGGATTCGATATTGGTTGTAATAAAACTGATTAATTCGATTTTAGTTCACGCTCCACTAGCCCGTGACGTCTGAAAGATTGAGCTGATTATCAAATTGATTGGTCCAGTTAGCTGAGACACCAATCAACTGCTCGAAAGTACAATAGTCTTCTAAGTTTTAAATTTCCTTTCAGATATTTTTGTGCCTTAAGAAAGTTTGCTTTATCCGTTGGGTCAATTTGTTTTCAATTCTGTCCGTTAGTAACTGTTTGGCCTGCTCTGAGATAGCGGTATCTTGCCGGGATATAAATCCGAGTTAACGGTCCTTCCAAATGAAGGTGGCGCTTAAGCCGTTAGCTTAGCGATACAGGAGGATTGTTACAGTTTCCTGAGCTTCGACAGATCAGAGTTTCACCAAGGGGTTCCTCCTGGCAAGCTTCTTCGAATGCTTCCATGATGTAGGCCCTTTTAGTATCAACGGCATCATCTAAATCACTTGGTATGTCAATGGTGAGTGAGCGTCCATGAAATTTGACCGCAACCAAATCAGTAAAGAGATCCCAGTTGGTTGAACGGGGATTCTTGAAACGCAAAGCTTGCAAGTAGCATTAACATGTTCACAACAGATGAAGCGATGGTCAGATAAAGATTCTGCATCTGATACCTGCCAATTGGTCAGCTCGTGACTAATTCTACTGAAGCAAAGCGTTACATCCTCTCTGGCATATACCACGAAGGTTGGGTGGTTGCCTATGTTAACCCCCCTAAGATGTTAGGTTTTTTGCACCACGATGGCGTAGTGCACGTTGAGCGTGCCTGTCTGGGTCATATATACCCCAGCATCCTACTAGGGTTAAGTAATCCAAAGATCTGTACTACTTAAGTGTTCCATCAAACTGGAGTCTCTCAAGTTAATGTCTGAGCGGAGTCCAGATGATATGGTGAGCATTAGCATGACTGCTAATATTTAGCGGAAGGCCTTTGAAGTGCAGTAGGTATGTGAAGATTTGTTTGAAAGCATTCGTAGGATATGGTTCATCATGCGGTAAATGAACCGAACAATAGACGTCTTAACTGTTGAGATGTCTAACAGATACATAAATTATAATAGCACATACATCTCTGGTGGTTAATTCAGAGATGAGTGTACCTATGATCTCGTTGTTGACAAGCACACAGGCTCGAGGCATGATATGCGGGTTTGCCATTTCATTTTTACTAAAAGTAGCAAACATCACAAGATTTCCTAGATAGAAATTCCCATTACAAAAGTAAGGTTCTTAGACTAAGGCCTTGGGATGTACAATTTTGCAAGTCTGCAAAGATTGATCTTTGCTATTCTTTCATGCTAAAGATTGATCTGAGCTATCCTTGCCGTAACCAGTACCCAAACTAGGCAAAATTAAACAGCAACAATAAAACCAGATCGGTATCGATTGGAAAACGCCAAAGGCGAGGATACACCGAATACACTGTGTAAATCGCATAATGCGAAACCATATAGGTGAAAATTTAAACTAATCAACAACATCTTCATAACGCCGCACTTATCTAGCTTCAAGTTGAGACTAAAGAAGGGCAGCTGATTGTCTCGAAGAAACACAAGGTCCACTGTACCATTGCTCCGGTTAGCACAGTAAGGCAAAATACGGTGGAGGGCGCCCTCGATACTCCAGAGGCTCCGTTAGCGGATAGGTTTTTATTAGACCCCCTCCCCCCTAGCCATTCACTCCTAGGCCTAAGCATATAGCTCCATCAAAACATGAATTGAGGGTCACCTGTTCACTAGACTCTTACCACCGGAACAGGCGGTCCGGTTCGATTCTTAGTAAAAAATGATAAGGGTTGCAAATACTTACTCTTCGATTGCTTCGATCTCAGATCCAGCGTCACCAGGAACCGGAGTCCCGTCCGCTCGTAGTTCAGCATCGATTCATTCAGCACAGCGTAGAACTGCTTCAACACCGTCGGATTGGCTTTGCTGTTTTTCAAGGTCAAATTATTGCTCGTGTGAATGGCTTCCTTGACCGCATTGTGATACCGCTGTCGTTCCTCGAACAGGCGCATCAACCGATAGATGACGATCGGGTGAAGCCTGGACTCTCGTACCGATGTCATCCGATTCAACACATTGCCGTATGCGACGGACAGTGGCGAGTCGTTTTCTTTCAGAAGCCTAAAATCCTGAAGAAGTACTGCGGCCCTTAAAATGTCACGATAGGGCAAGCGCGGGAACAGACTCTCCCACACGGCCGCTGATCGAAGCAACGGCACAGGGACCAGCTCAAACGGATACTGTTGCTCTGTAATGCCATTGCAAGCCTTGTCTGCAGTATCCAATGCTTTGAATTTCTTCATTTGATTGAACATTGTTAGGGCTTCGCTCTCGACCTCTAGTGCACCATACACAGCGTCGACGTATTTTCCTGTATACTCAGTCTTTCTGAATTTTTCCAATGTGCCAGGACCTTTTACGATCAACAACACTTGCGTCTTAGCGGTGTCTGCCAACTGGACGTGTGCTTGTCGCAGGATGTCCCTGTGAGTCCATCCATACGCGCCCCGATCCGTTACCAACAGCTTTGCCAACTCGTCGGCCGTGTGTCTGTCGTACCACTTTGTGAGAGCTTTCCTCATGCCATTCCCGAAACCTTTAAGCAAATGTAAGTTAGAATTCTGTATCACAATATGTTTGTTTGTTATCGTAATTTCCCGTACCTGTTTCTTTTGGTTCTGCCAAAACTTGGTAGAACTGCACGAACTGAAACAATTCTTTTCCCTCTGCAATCAAGTTGGGTAAAACCCTGTACACTCTGTGCTTTTCCTCGGGTTTCGTGTAGGTACGGATTAGGTAGGCTAACGTAAAGAGGCACTCATCGCGGCGAGGCAGGGATCCACTGTTTATGGCCTGCAAGGAATCGTTATAGAATGTGAATAGGTAATCCATATCTGCAGATAAATGTTACCGAGTGAGTGAATAGGTTAACCCTCTAATACCCAAATTTTTGATTTTGATCTAAATATAATTTTTCGTCATCTAAAATCGATTTAAACATGTTTTGGAAGATAATTCTTTTTAATTCTCGATTTTGTGAATTTCAGTTTTTGATTTTTCTAATTTTTATTTTTGAACATCCCCACACTTTTATATATTTCCTGGAAGCCAATTTGGGGTACGGATTTTTTGAGATGAAAACATTTTGAGATTTTATGATTATTGTTAAAATATTATTATTTTAAATTTTTTTCACAGAAAATTTTATTTTCCGTGTAATTTTATGGAAAATAATTTTAGAGTGTATTCGATTCCCTTAAACTATTAAACAAGGATAGTATGATTTGGGAAAAATTTAAAATATGTTAATTGTAGCGATTCAATACAAAATAAACAATGACTTCTAAAAGGTGGCTAAAACATCATTTTTTCAATGATTTAAAAAAAAATGAAAATACGCTTTAAAATACACCAAAAACCATTTTGAGATATACAGAACAGTCCTAAATATTTGCCAAAAATATAAAAAAAATGATTTTCTACTACACAAAAATTACAAAAATGCTCAAACTATACCCCGTCTAAAGGCGGGATTGGGTATTAGAGGGTTAAGAACCCAATTATGTCTACGACTGCCATATTTATCTGGTCGTAAGAAACTTTAATACACGAGTCGCCTCTACATTATTCTTAATAAGTATAGACTTACTTAATGAAGAGTTCCCGGAGAAATTCCTGGAAAAAAAATCTGGATGAGCTCCTGTAGCATCCCTAAGAAATGCTAGATGAGTTACTGAATGAATACCTTGAAGAATCCTTAGGGGAATACTGGGAGGAATCCCTGAAAAAAAAGACGATTCCTGGGGGGTCTTTGGGGTATTCCTGGAATTCTTGGAGAAATCTCTTAGAGGAATTCTTGGAGAAATCCCTGGAGGAATTTCTGAAGAAATACCTGGAGGATTTCCCAGAGAAATTCCTTGAGGAATCTCTAGAGGAATTCTGGGAGGAATCCTTAAAAAAAACCTGAAGGAATTCCTTGGGAAATTCCTGGAGGGATTCCTTGAGTAATTCTTGGAAGAATCCTTGGAAGAATTTATGGAGGAATTCCTGGAGATATCCTCGAAGGAATTCTTGTGGGAATCTCTGGGGAAATCGGTGGAGAAATTCGTTGAGAAATACCTGCAGGATTTCCTGGAGGAAACCCTGAAGCAATTCTCGGAGGAATCTCTGCATGAATTTTTGGAGGAGTTTCTGAAAAAAAAAACTGGAGGAATTTCTAGGGAAATTCCTGGAGGAATTCCAGGAGGAATTTTTGGATTTTTGGCTATTCCAGGAGGAATTTTTGGATGATTTCCTGGTGGAATCGCTGGAAGAATTTCTGGTGAATGCCTGAAAAAAATCTGGAAGAATTGCATGGAGTAATTCCTAGATAAATGCCTGGAGGAATTTCTGGAGGAATCCCTGGAGGAGAAATTCTTAGAGAAATCCCTGAAGAAATTGCTGTAGTAATCCCTAATAAGTTACTGTAGGAATTAATAAAGGAATTCCTGGAGAAATTCCAGCAGGAATTTCTCCAGAGATTTCTTCCGGAGTTCTGGAAGAATGCCTAAAGGAATTCCTGGTGAAATGCTCGGAGGAATTCTTGGAGTAATCCCTGCAGGTGCCCCTAGAGAAGTCCCTTCAAGAGTCCCTGGAGAAGTCCCTTGAGGAGAAATTCCTGGAAACATTTCTAGAGGAATCCCTGGAAAAATTCCTGTACGAATTTCTGAAGAAGTCTTTGTAGGGATTTCTAGAGCAATTCCCGGAGGAATTCCTGGTGGAGTGCCTGAAGTAATTCTGAAAGAATTGCATGGAATAATTTCTAGAGAAATGCTCAGAGGAATTCCTGGAGGAATCCTTGGAGGAGAAATACCTGGCTGATTTCTTAGAGGAATACCTGGAGAATTTGCTGTAGAAATTCCCTAATAAATTACTGTAGGATTACTGGAAAAATTCCTGAAACAATTCCAGAAGAAATTCCAGCTGGATTATCTTCACAAAATCCTCCAGAAATTTCTTCAGATATTCTGGAGGAATGCCTAAAAAAATCCTGGAAAAATATTTAGATGAATTCCTGCAGTAATCCCTGTAGTAATCCCTGCAGGTGACCCTAAAGAAATCCATTCAAGAATTCCTGAAGAAGTCCCTGGAAAAACTCCTGGAGGAATATCTGGAGGAATACCCGGAAGGCATTCCTGGATCAAATCGTGGAGAAATTTCTTAAAGAATTCCTAGATAAATTCCTGCACGAAATCTCTAAGGAATGCCTAGAGGAATTTCTGGAGTAATTTCTGAAGGTGTCCCTGGAGAAATTCCTAGAGGAACTTTTGGAGGAATGCCTAGAGGAATACCTGCAGGATTACGTGGAGAAATTCCTGTAGGTGTTACTGTAGAAATTCCTGGAGGACGACTTCCTGGAGGAATTTCTGAAACAATCATTGGAGATTTTTTTGGAGGGACCCATTAAGGAATTACTAGACGAGTTTCTGGATCAATTCCAGGAAGAATTTCTCAACAAATCCCTGGGGTTATTCCTGGAGGAACTCTTGGAGGAATCTCTGGAGAAATTCCTGGAGAAGTGTCTGTAGAAATTCCTGGAAGAATCTGGAGAGCAACTCCTGGAGGATTTTCTAGAAGAATTCGTGAAGGAATAATGTCAGGAGAATTCATGGAGGATTCTCTGGACGATTTCCTAAAAGGAATCTCAGTAAATATTTTTTGGAGGAACCCCTGCAGCAAATCCTGAAGGAATTCTTTAGGAAGAATCCCGGAAGCAATCCCAAAAGAAATTGCTACAGGAATCTCTCAGTTCCTGGTGGAAGTCCTGGATTATTGCATGGACGGGCTCGTGAAAGAATTCCAGGAGGAATGCCCAAAGGAATCCCAGGAGGAGTTTCAAGAGAAATCTTTGAATATATATTTTTTATAATCATTGGAGTTGTTCTCTAAAGAATCACAGAAGGAATTCCCGAGTGAATTTCAGGATAATTTTTTGGAGGCACACATGGAGGAATTCCTGAAGAAACTAGCGTTGGGTAATTTTAATTCGATGTATTTTTCCATATATTCCTTCCAGCATTCCGATGGAGATTGCTCCAATAATTCCATGTGGAATTCTTTGAAGTATTTCTGCAGGAATGTCTTACAGAAATTCTGTTAGAACATTTTACTAGAGATTATTCCGTAATTTGTTCAGGAATTTCTTCAAAAAATCCATTAGAAGTCCATTCAAGTTTTCCTTCAATAGTTTGTCTAAAAATTACTGCAGATATTGATTTCTTCAAATTTTTATCCAGGGATTCTTACAGAAATTCTTTCAAGAATTCGCTAAGAAAGCTCTCGTGAGATTCCCTAAAGAATTGCTCATGGGATTTCTCCAGGGATTCAACTGGGAGTTCTTTCAGCGATTCTTTCGGGAATAACTCCCAGCATTATTTTGAAAATGCTTCCGAGAGCTCAACTGATACAGGGATTACTCCAAAAGTTCCTCTGCGTCCTCTTTTTAGGATTCCTTCAGGCTTTCCTCCGGAGTTTCAGCGATTTCTCCACTACTTTTTCCTGGGATTTCTTAAGACACTCCTACAAGTATTTCCTCAGAAATTGATCCTTGGATTTCTTCGGGAATTCTTCTTGGGATTCCTCCAAGAATTCCCCAAGGGAATTCTCCAGAAATTCCTCCAGGATTCCTCTGGGAATTCCTACATGAATTCCTTTGAAAATTATTACAGGGATTCGTCCGGGAATTCGTCAAGTAGTTTCTCTAGAGATTTCTCTAGGAATTTCTCCAGATATTCCTACAGGTATTCCTCTTGAGATACCTCAAAAAATTCCTCGACAGATTCCTCCAGGAATTCCTCCAGGGGCTTCTCAAAGGATTCCCCCAGGGATTCCCCATGGAATGTATACAGGAATTCCTTGAGGAATCTCTAGAGGAATTCCTGGAGGAATCCCTGCATACATTCCATGGGGGGGAATCCCTGGAGGAATCCTTTGAGAAGTCCCTGGAGGAATTCCTGAGAATTTCTCTAGAGATTCCTCCAGGAATTCCTACAGGCATGTCTCCAGGGGTTCCTCCAGGCATTTCTTCAGGAATTCTTCTTGGGATTGCACTAAGCATTCCTCCAGGAATCCCTTTAGGAATACCTCCACAATACCTACGGCAATTTCTCTAAAAAAACCTCTAGAAATTTTCTCCCGGAGTTTATCCAGGAATTATTCCAAGAATTCCTCCAGCGATTCCTGCATGAATTCCTTCTGAGATTCATCTTTGAATTCCTTCCTGGATTTCTTCAGGAATCCTCCAGGGATTCCTTCAGAAATTCCCCCAGGAATTTCTCTCGGAATTTATCCAAGTATTCCTCCAGGCATTCCTTCAGGATTTCATCCAGGCATTTCTCCAGGATTTCCTCCAAGAAAAAGGGTCACGTCCGTCACTGAGAATGAGGCCTCGGTAGGTTAAGATTGACTATGAATAAATGAGTTGAAAAGTAACGTTTGCATTGAACGGTTGTACATGAATATCACCATCCCGAAGCGCGGGACAAAGCACCACCAAGAATTTCTCCAGGGATTACCCTAGATATAGGGTATTGTACCATTTGGGCAGGTGTACCTATTTTGGGCACTTGCCGCTATAACTAAGTCAATTTCAAACCGATTGATTTGAATTTTTGTTCAGGGTTAGATACTGTACGTGCCTAACTCTATACAAAATTTCAAATCAATCGGTTTGAAATTGACTTAGTTATAGCGGTAAGTGCCCAAAATAGGTACACCTGCCCAAATGGTACAAGACCCTATCTTCAGAAACTCCTCCAGGAATTCCTCCAGTAATTCTTTTAGGAAATTTAACAGGGATTTCTTCAGAAATTCTTTTAAGATTTATTTTCAGAAAATCTTCTAGCATTTTTCTCAGGGATTCTTCCGGGATTTCTTTCAGGGTTTCCTCCAGGAATTCCTCTGCGAACTCCTCAGAAATTCCTCCGAGAATTCCTCCAGAAATAGTTCATCAGAAATTTTTCCAGGGTTCACTCAGGGAATTCTTCAAGAATTCCTCTAGGGATTTCTCCAGGAGTTCCACCTGGGATTCCGCCAGGAATTCCTCCTGAGGTTTTTCCAGAAATTGCTTCAGGGATTCCTCCAGCGTTTTTCCAAAAAGTCCTCCAGGAGTTCTTTTAAGAATTTCACCAGAATTTTTTTCAAGAATTCCTCTAGAAATTCCTCAAGATGTTTCTTCTCCAGGGATTCCTCCCAGAGTTCCTCTAGGGATTTCTTCAAGATTTCTTTCAGAATATGCTCCAGGCATTCATCCAAGAATGCCTTCGTTCAGGGTTTCCTTCAGGAATTTCTTTAGGAATTCCTCCACGGATTCATCCAGGAATTCCTCTAGAGACGGTTCGATGTACAATCTCAATTTTTGATATTAAATTTATTGAAACAAATAAATCATGCTGCAAACGGATCATTGTATGGTTTTACAACATTTTAAAATATCGATTCGATGTGAAAACATCGATTCAAAGAATTCGATTAAATCGATGAACGATTCTGCTGGTCCGATTCACATCTATGTCTCAGCCAAACTCCCCAAGTAACATTTTTTAGTTAAATAGACTAGAAGAGGTTCTTTGTACCACCATAAAACCAAAATAAAAGGTGTTTGGCTTTATGACGGTTCTCAAAACCTCTTCAAGACTAATTAGCCATTAAAATGTTACTTGGGTTGCCCAATGCTAATTCGTGGAAGAATTTGTATATTCCCTGGAAAAAAATCTGAAGGAATCCATGTCTGACTGAGGTAATTACTGGATGAATTATTGAAGGAGTCCTTGGAAATAAAGGTAAAATTTTCTGATAGACTACCTATAAGAAATTCCTAGAGAAATAATTCGAATGAATCCAGATGGCATCATTGGAGCAATCAAAAGCAGAATTCTTGAAGGAATACATGTATGGATAAATCCCTGAAGAAAGAATACCTGCAAAAATACCCGGAAGGTGAAATTCCTTAGGAAATCCTTGGAGCAATACCAGAAGGAATCCTCGATAAAAGCATTGGAAGGAAAAATCCCTGGAGAAACCTCTAAAGGTATCCACTAAAGTGGATAACTGACACTGAGGAAGATTGGTATTCGAAATATGCGTATCTTTCAAAGGATAAGCAAACGAGGGCGGAACGCATGAATATTTGAAGATCTACAAAGACGTCACCTTGGGCAAAATTGTAAAAATCAGCATTTGTACTTTTTTGAGGCCTCATACTTATGACGGGTGATGTAAATGATGAGGCGAAGCATTAGAAGAGCATAAGAAAGCCAAACAGCAGTGGTAAGCACAACAATCAATATGCTGATGTATACATCTTCTTGCGACAAAGATGGAGGACTCCCCCATCCCACGTATTTTCATTCCCATGGTATTTTCTTCAACCCATTCTTACCCTCACGATCGTGTCCACGGGTTCTTCCCGGAGCGATATCTTTTCGGCTTTTGCACGCAGCTCCAGATCATCAGGGTTCTTAGCCGCTTGCACCAGGATTTTAATCGGTTCCAAAACCAATCGTCCCAAACCGACGTCCAGGGATTTGCTTTTATAGATGTAGTACGGCTGGGTGGTCCCCAAATACAGGTACCGCAGAATCACATCGGTGGTGTCCATTTTTGTTCGTGGGGCCCAAGTATCGAAACCTCTAACCACGATTCGATTTCTGCTCCGAATGAAGTCACCGCACAATAATTTTCACTTCAGTATAAGGTTGGCGATGCGATGTCGCGGCCAAGCTCGCACTGACCGACTGAGAAATAATAATACACACTACTCTGCACTGCACTGCTGAT
This sequence comes from Aedes albopictus, assembly GCF_035046485.1. Classification (NCBI taxonomy): domain Eukaryota; kingdom Metazoa; phylum Arthropoda; class Insecta; order Diptera; family Culicidae; genus Aedes; species Aedes albopictus. The sequence goes on along the minus strand of NC_085138.1, from coordinate 77,603,224 downwards.
GGGAAAGAGGGGGCCAATACTTTTCACTCTCGCGCTATAAGTTCCTATGTTATGCTAGATAGAGCTGCTAACGCGTTGCTTGTCGTCTTCTTCGCTGTCGTCGTCGTCTGCTCCACCATCAATCTAACCCACACCGGATTGGGATGGGAAAGCACTCTTTTGTATGGTTCGCGTATTCAACCCTATAGAATAAACGTAGAAGAATAACAGATAATTAGGATCATGCTGGATATTGTGTGTTCCCTAATCCAGCAAAAAAAAGTACAATATCCTACCTAGGAAGCATCCAGGTTTGCAAATTGTAATGAGAAGAAGATGGTTTTGTCGTCGTCGTCGTCTTCTGAACTGCGATAGATATAATAGCTCACTACTTACCCTCGCAAAGATCGACAACACACTACCTACATATGCAGAGGCAGAGCTGCAAATTGTGCAAACCATACGGTGGTGGACGTACGAACGAACGAACACATTGACATCAAAACTCAAAACACTGCTGTTGAAATGCCAAACTGCTCGTACATGCATAACTGTCTCATGTTAACTTGAATTTTGCAATATAAATGGATGATTTTTATTTTCTGTTTGGTCCAAGGATGGTTCAGCACATATTTTCCGTCTTCTTGTGCACGCAACAAAAGAAAATACCTCTAACGAAGTTCAATCGTTCATTGGAATGTACTCTATTGAAATTAAAGTTAAAATTACGATTCTGGCGGAAAATCATAAGGTTTGTATGAATTCCGTACGCTTTTTTTTGTACCCGCATAGTCAAAAACAACTTGACAAATAGTTCGAACGTTATGTTAGCTATTAGTTATATTGTTAACATTTGAGTTAATGTTGCTCTACAATTTAACAATATTGATTTCGATCACCGAAAATATAAAGAACTGATTTTCAACCAACTCTAAAACTGTTAATGTCTAGTAAATTGTTCACTTATAATTTCTAGTGGTTTGTGCCAAGATAGCTTACAACGGAATACACTAAAAAATGGTCACTAAACAACCACACAATTGGTAACCGTATGACATATATTTCAAAGACAATTACTTACGGTCCATATCGAAACCAAACCAATGATGATGTCACGCACACATTTGAGAAGTTTATGGTTGCATATTAAACGGATTGTTTCTGTTACTGTTAAAGAAAGTTTAGTGTGTGTGATATCAGCTCTTGTATAACTTCGGTTTGATTTGGATGCCCTAGCGCAATGTTTTGATGTGAAAAAAAACTTATCATTTTCAATCGTGATTTAAAAAGACAAATTAAACTATTGTAGCAGCAAATAAATGTTTGGAATCAAAGGTGGTAAGTAGTACAATGGTTTATTATTGATATTCTGTAACAAAGTATTGAATATATTCATAGAAAAGCGGTTCTGCCATACCGTTTGCGACCTCATACACCCATCCAATAACTCATCGTTCCGGAAGCCGACAATCGATCCATTCTGGTCCTCTTCGGAAGGATGAATCCCGCGGACTATCAATGGAGTCGAACCGTCTACGTGAGAAGAAACCCGCTTACGTCAAGAACGGGAAAAATGTATCTCAGACCGATGAGGATCCGCCCCACCGAAGAAAGGTCTTCCGTGAGCATCAATGTAGGTATGTGGTAGTTGCTCCAGTAATATAAAGTGTCACCGAATTTGCGCTAACGGTCAGTATAACCCGTGAGGCACAATTACTGTCTGCAAAATCCAGCGTTCGACATCAGTTCGATTAGATTCGTGGAGATTCTGCCACAACCTCATGGAAAGGTCTGTATATACTACGCGTTTCCAGATGTATTTTTGTGAAGAGCCTAAATAATCAATAAATCAGAGTGCACTTCCTAAACATTTGTATCTAATTATTTTGAGTGTTTCCGAATTGAGGCGTGCTGGGTGCTAAAAGAGTAGCAAATCTTCGCGAAAAGGAATGGGAAAAGTGAATAAGGCACAATACGGTTTACAGTTATTCAACTATGGAGAACTATAATTCACCTGATAAACATACATTATTCGTTTTTCTTTCGAGTTTATGGTTGAACTGCCCGCATAAACGCAAACTGTAAATGCAACGTTTTTCATACTGTAGATGACCATAAGCAATTGTCATTTAACCATATCTCAGACTACCGGAGATAACAGTAAGCTAACCATTCCATGTACATATTTGCCAGTTTGACAAATGGTAATCCGCCAATTTACAGTATGTGGAATAGGCGGTTAAGATAGGTTACCATAAAAAATCGCGCGTTTTCCCGAACAAATTTTTCTCAATACAGTTAAGTATATGGTCAATATATTATCCAGTTTTTCAGACAATTTACTGCATAGAAAATGGTTAAAGAGCAGTTCAACCATAAACTCGAAAGAAAAACGAATAATGTATGTTTATCAGGTGAATTATAGTTCTCCATAGTTGAATAACTGTAAACCGTATTGTGCCTTATTCACTTTTCCCATTCCTTTTCGCGAAGATTTGCTACTCTTTTAGCACCCAGCACGCCTCAATTCGGAAACACTCAAAATAATTAGATACAAATGTTTAGGAAGTGCACTCTGATTTATTGATTATTTAGGCTCTTCACAAAAATACATCTGGAAACGCGTAGTATATACAGACCTTTCCATGAGGTTGTGGCAGAATCTCCACGAATCTAATCGAACTGATGTCGAACGCTGGATTTTGCAGACAGTAATTGTGCCTCACGGGTTATACTGACCGTTAGCGCAAATTCGGTGACACTTTATATTACTGGAGCAACTACCACATACCTACATTGATGCTCACGGAAGACCTTTCTTCGGTGGGGCGGATCCTCATCGGTCTGAGATACATTTTTCCCGTTCTTGACGTAAGCGGGTTTCTTCTCACGTAGACGGTTCGACTCCATTGATAGTCCGCGGGATTCATCCTTCCGAAGAGGACCAGAATGGATCGATTGTCGGCTTCCGGAACGATGAGTTATTGGATGGGTGTATGAGGTCGCAAACGGTATGGCAGAACCGCTTTTCTATGAATATATTCAATACTTTGTTACAGAATATCAATAATAAACCATTGTACTACTTACCACCTTTGATTCCAAACATTTATTTGCTGCTACAATAGTTTAATTTGTCTTTTTAAATCACGATTGAAAATGATAAGTTTTTTTTCACATCAAAACATTGCGCTAGGGCATCCAAATCAAACCGAAGTTATACAAGAGCTGATATCACACACACTAAACTTTCTTTAACAGTAACAGAAACAATCCGTTTAATATGCAACCATAAACTTCTCAAATGTGTGCGTGACATCATCATTGGTTTGGTTTCGATATGGACCGTAAGTAATTGTCTTTGAAATATATGTCATACGGTTACCAATTGTGTGGTTGTTTAGTGACCATTTTTTAGTGTATTCCGTTGTAAGCTATCTTGGCACAAACCACTAGAAATTATAAGTGAACAATTTACTAGACATTAACAGTTTTAGAGTTGGTTGAAAATCAGTTCTTTATATTTTCGGTGATCGAAATCAATATTGTTAAATTGTAGAGCAACATTAACTCAAATGTTAACAATATAACTAATAGCTAACATAACGTTCGAACTATTTGTCAAGTTGTTTTTGACTATGCGGGTGCTCTTTAACCATTTTCTATGCAGTAAATTGTCTGAAAAACTGGATAATATATTGACCATATACTTAACTGTATTGAGAAAAATTTGTTCGGGAAAACGCGCGATTTTTTATGGTAACCTATCTTAACCGCCTATTCCACATACTGTAAATTGGCGGATTACCATTTGTCAAACTGGCAAATATGTACATGGAATGGTTAGCTTACTGTTATCTCCGGTAGTCTGAGATATGGTTAAATGACAATTGCTTATGGTCATCTACAGTATGAAAAACGTTGCATTTACAGTTTGCGTTTATGCGGGTAGAGTGTAACGACGCTATAACTCAATCAATTCCAAACCAATTGACTTGAAATTTTGTATACGGCTAGATACTATACGTATCTCATCGCGTTCCCAAAAATTGTGTCAATTGGTTCAAAATTGGCTGAGTTATAGCAGAAAAGTGCCCAAAATAGAAGCTCTGCCGAGATGGATCCATTTCCTTAGATAAATTTTATGCAGTGAGTTTCAAAAAGTTGATTTTTTTTTCAGCACGTGTCGTACATTTATCCAATGCGCCTTACCCAGTGCTGGAAAATCGAGTTTTGCAACGTGATACATACACAATTTTATAGATCTTATTAAGCTAATCTATTGTAATTTATAATTTGGTTGTGGTGATAGGTAGTGATTAGTATTAGCATTAAGCGAGTTGCACAAATTCTTTGGTGGTATTCATCTTACCCGTCCCTCCGAATCAAAGCACAACGACTTAGTCTCTGAATATTAGACAAGATTGACGCAATCCTCCATCGGTCAAGAGCTGTCCTGGCCCAGTCCTTACGACTGTTGGGGAATGGTTAGTTGGAAACCTAATAAAGATGTAGACAGCTCTATGAATAGCGAATATGGTTGTTGTTAGTGGAAGGGTTAACTCCAAAGAATACGGTTGGTCAACGTTCAGGCACACCATTATAAGGCTGCTTCGAATCAGCTGTTTGTCGAATTCATTCTGGTTTCCTCGTCATGATGGCATTTGATTAAATTACTTGATTCTTCGGTTGATAATTTGAAATATAAAATAATAATTATTAACAAATTATGTCGAATAACCTACATATTATTGATACACTCGCCACAGTTATATATTTTTTACAATATTATTTGTACTATACGATGAATTGAATCCTGCTGAAATAAAATGTTGATCTTGTATCGACTTTTCGAACCCTCTAAGCAGAATACCCTCTTCGAATGAGTGTAATCAGTTTCGTACCTTTTAATTCCGCACTATTTTGCTTATCCTTTGACAGATACGCGTATTTCGACTACCACTTGTAATCTTCCTTACTGTCAGTTATCCACTCAGTGGACTTCCGAAAAAAGTGGTAGAACAAAAATTATTGCAAATTGGCTAAATTTTTCGAAATTAATTAAAAAAAAATTGGTTGTAAATCAATAGGTTTTTGATTGTTTATAAATAGTTCAACTATTGAAACAAGTAGTTAGTAGTTGGATTAACCTTATGAGGTTATAACCATATTCTAAAAATTATTGCATCATATTCATCTAATTCCGTTTGTCCGGAGTTCGTCGATAATCGATGGTGCTCTAGAGCAACCATGGGAAGTAGAGGGTTAAAAGGTGGAATTAAAACTGATAACACTCATTCGAATAAAATGTTAATTAGCAGCAAAATTAAAACAAAAATATTACAAAAACATCAAAATATTCATCAAACTTTGATCTTGTAGTATTTGTAAAGTACTGCCTGATTACTTTAGGTAGAAAAATAGCAAGATCAAAATTTGATTTGGTAGATCTTACGCCGCAACGCACCATTCTAAGGTGATCTGCCCACGTTACGGGACAGGAACATTTTGCGAGGGGGGCACATCCCAAGATGCATTTTCGCTGCCGCAAGATGCGCATCAGATTTCCAGATGGCAAAACAGATTTTTCAGCTTTTCAAGCCGTCTTTTCAATCTGACACAAAAAGATGCATAAGATTTTGGAGATGGATGGAGATGTGTCGCAGACGGAAAATGATTTTTGAAGATAGTTGTGCTTTTTTACGAGATTTTTAGATTAGGATGCATTCAGATCTGGATGTGTCGCCCCCCTCGACATTTTGGCCGAATTTTGTGAAACACCAAAAACTTGAATGCCGTAGACGCACCATACTTTGCGCATTACACAAACTTATGTTCTGCGTAAATGAAGCACCAAAATGACCCCCCATTTTATCTTATTTCGATATTTTGTTTAGAACAACGATAAGCGAAACTTTCTCTTTTAGAAAAATGAAGTGTGATGTATGACCAATAATAAAATATGACTTTACAATAATCAATTGGAAACTTTATTGATTTATAGTCAACACGTATGTGGTAAACAAAATGATCAAGGCAGATAAACTATTCCTGTCTCAGAGAATATGCAAGCTAAAACATTTCGTAAAGTGTAATATCCAGTCTCTTCCAACTTTCACTGCAAGTTAGTTGATTTTTATCGGTTTGAGATTGATAAATTAAACTATAAGTTATGGTACAATGCATTTACCTAACTGCTATTTTATTTGTTTATCTAGGGGCACAAAGAGCTGAACGAAACGAAATTTTGATCATTCATGATCAAGATAGATCCCAAGAAATGAAAATTAAAAAATAGACTGTCAAAAAACAAGATTTTTTTTGAATTTGGTTCAGCTTAAAAGTCAACTAATCAAACCCACGTTTGTACCAGTTTTAGTCAACTAATTGGTCCACAAGCATAAAACATATTTTTTTTGCAATGCGGCACAGTATATCATATTTTATACTGGCCATTTTAGTGCCGAAATGGCCTACTTTCCAAACTATACCAATCAGTATTATTATTAATAGGGTGGGGCGGGGCAAGATGGGTCACCTAAGGACGGATCAACATAACTTTGTAAATACAAATCGTATTGGTTTGTATTCCTCCTCGATAAAAAGTTCATTAAATACAAAATATGATGTTAAACAAACAGTTTTAAAAAGTGACCGATTTTGCGCCGTGAAAAAAGTGCGGGGTAAGATGGGTCACCTTTTAAATAATTTACATTTTCTCAACGATAAACGGCATTATATAAGATTTGTTCCGTATTCATGTATGCTCCATATCCATGGTCCACTGCACGAATTTATTCTGGCCTGCTTACTCTCACACGAAATTTGACGTTTGAGCGGTGTTGGCACCTCTCAAACGTCAAATTTCGTGTGAGAGTAAGCAGGCCAGAATAAATTCGTGCAGTGGACCATACTGAGTAAACAAGAGCTACTAGTAAACATTTTATAAATTTATTTAGAAAATAATAAACTTTACGATTTGAGTGATCCTAAGACGAGTTGAAAATCGATGTTTTCACTAAAAAATTATCATAATTTTATGTTATAATTTTAGGCGTTCATTCCGCTTGATTGAAGTGAGTTGAGATAGTCTGGTAATGAAAAATAAATAACTTTTAAGTGATTCAAGAATACGCCCAAAATTGAAGGTGACCCACCTTGCCCCGCGGGGGTTTATATGGAGAATATATGGAATGTATCGCATAAGAAAAATGGCTAAAAACCAATTTATTTTTTATTTCCAATGAGAGTGAATAATTTTTCAATCGATACCCTAAACTTTTGTATATTCATGCTGGTCACCTAACAAAATTATTAACATAATCAAAACATGAGTAATGCGCTCGAAAATGGCACTGACCCATCTTGCCCCGCGACTGATCTTGCCCCGCCCCACCCTACAACTCATGGCTCAACTTTATTTCTCAGACAATTATCTTAAGAATTTCTTGTGGAACATTTCTTGGAAATTGATTCGGTCTTTTTATTATCTTACAATGTTTGGGTATTCCTTTGGAAAATTCTCCACAATTCCGTACGAAATTCTGAAATTACCAACTTCTGGAATTTACAAAGAAGTTACGATGCAAAGGAATACACGCTAACGCCGCTCAGCACTAAAGTGCATAATTTCCAGACTACACCAAAAATGTGTAACCCTTGCACATTCACAAAATCAGCTCATGTGTCCGCAAAATCGTTAAATTCGCAATTTTTTTTAGTACAGCAATCTAGCTAGGCTTACTAGTGACCTTGGAAAACAAAAAAAAATATCGACATTTCGCATCTAGACGAGTGTACCAGCTGTTTTTGAGAATGTGTAACTGTAATTTTTGTGTGGTCTGGAAATTATGCACTAATGAGTTGAGCTTACACATTTTAGTGCTGAGCGGTTTTACTGTGTATCCGAAGAACTACCAGAGTCATTCCCAAAGGAATTGCCAGATGAATTTCCAATTTAAATTGCCTAAGAATTCCAAAGAATCTGTTGAAGAAACTTGTATAGATATTTCTGTAAGTGTTCACAAGGAAATTTCCAAAGGACTTCTCCAGAAATTTGTCGGAAAAGCTTCGGAAGGAAACCCCAAAATAATTACTTGAGGAATGTCCAAAGGAATTATCGAACGATTTACCAAAGGCCATGCCAGACAAATTCTCAAAAAAAATTGTTGGAGAAATCATTAAAAGAATTTCTCAAGGAATTTTAGAAAGAATTCCCAAAGAAATTGCCGAAAGAATTTCCTCACAAATTTTGAATGAATTGTCAAAATGTCGAAGCTTTTTTCAAAGAAATTGCTGAAAGAATATCCGCAATAATATACTGGAATAGTTCCCAAAGTGATAACCAAAGAAAGCTCCTACACATTTTATGATTTGCTGATGAAATTACTGATATTTTCCAAGCAAGTAACATCGGAATTGATACTACTGCAAGAATTACTAAGATCATTACGAATAAATTGTCAAAATAATTCACATAGGAATTACAGCAGAAATTTATAAAAGAAAATTTTGAATTCAAACACATGTTAAAAAATTAAAACCCATTATAACAAAATTGTGTACTGTGATAGTCAAACCATTATCGAACACGCAGCAGACAGGACAAGGTGGTGAATTAGCGTATCGTGCTTCGACTCGAGCATGCTATACCTCCTTTATAATAACATAAAGTGTCCCTCCAATACCAAAAATTTGATTTTGATCTAAATGTCACTTTTCGTCATCTAAAATCGATTCAAACATGTTTTGGGGCGCTAATGCTGCAGCAAGGAACCCGACAGAACGCGGAAATTTACAAACAGCATTCGTAAAGCTATGTTCATTTAGAATCCGGAATGACAAAATCACGTATATCTTAGGGATGGAATAACAAACATAAAAGGTGAAACCCTCAAAACAAAAGTTATTTATTGTTCTTTCATGGAAAAATATCATTGAAATTATTTATTTTTATTTTTCACACATTTTCTCACTTTTTCAGTGTTGACCTCTCTAAAAATCTGCACAACGATGGTAAATTTTAGCAACAACCCCTTCCGCACGTTTGTTCAACAATCAGGTCATCTATGCAGTGTCCTGAGTGCCTTGACTAGTCTGACTAGGATTCCGAAGAAAAATTGCCAAACTTTTTTTTATTGCGAAATGAGGGGCAATTCAGTGAATTGAGAAAACGCGAAATTTGAGTGTTTTTTTTTTCGTTGATAAACACTACCCATCTGTGACGATACCACTGAACGTCTCCGGCTGTCATGGCAGCTCATCAAAATAGGTAAAACCTCTACATATCCCTTGTGTGCGTGTTTGAAAAGCAGCACGCGATTCTTGAGGCTGTCATCCTTGTATGAATTGGTTCTCATCATCTTGTTGCGAAAAAAACATGCCCAGAGTTCGAACTTCTTGCCAAATCTTCAAATTCAAAGCAGATTTATCAATGAACCCAAGCTTTCTTCCGAGGACACTTTCTTATGCCATTGATCAATCCAAATTCCTGTGTGGTAGTGGTTTGTGTTCAGATTTCCCATGTTAATCTATCTGTAAGAACTTTGTAAACATCTTTTGTTCTCACATATATGGATAGGCTTGCATCAGGTTTCGTGAGACATTTTTTGGACAACTCAATGCACAGTGGGCAGAAACGGGCCCGTAATCGGACTTATTTAGAAGCCGCTGGTTTTGAATCTCAAAGTGATGCATTTTCCATGGAAAATTGGCCAATAAATCGAATGGTGATGGTTTCATCCTGTGCAGACCTCGGGAAGTGGTCCATTTTGCCACATTTTACCCTAAATCTGCCCTTTTCAATTGGTTTATTTCTATAACTCTACTCGCTGCTGATTTTTTTGTATATAGATTGACGAACATGCTCTTATTATGTCTACAGAATATACTAACGAACGGTTTATGCAGTGTTGAGCTCAAAAAGTGGTCCATTTTACCCTATTTCACCCTATATTTGTAATTTTAAAGGAACTAGTTCTCTAAATCCGATGCCGATTTTTTTTTTGTACAGTAATGTACAAATTAGATGTTTTCGTCTTTACAGAATTGGATGACGGCTATGGTATGCGGTACTGAACACATGAAATGGCCCATTTTACTCTATTTCACCCTATATTGCTAATTTTAGGGAGAATTCTTCTCTTAATCCGATGTCGATGATTTTTTTATTTAACAAATTTGATGTTTTCATTTTTGCATAATTAGATGACGCTTAAGGTATGCGCTGCTGAGCTCAAGAATTGAAGCATTTTACCCTATTTTACCCTATATTTATAATTTTGGAGAAAATAGTTGACTAAATCCGATGCCATTTTTTTTTCGAATAGTATTGTACAAATTTGATGCTATCATATTTGCACAATTTGATGACAGTGATGGCATGCGGTGTTGAGCTCAAAAAATGACTCATTTTACCCTGTTTAACCCTATATTTTTAATTTAAGAGAAGATAGTTCTCTAAATCCGATGCTGACGATTTTTTTGTAGCGTAATGTACACATTTGATGTTTTCATCTCTTCAGAATCAAATGACGGTTATGGTATGCGCTGCTGACCTCGAGAAGTGACCCATTTTATCCTATTTTACCCTATATTTATTATTTTGGAAAAAAATAGTTCTCTAAATCCGATGCCAATTTTTTGATGAATAGTAATACAGTCAGGTTTTTTTTACGCGGGGGATACGTACCGCGTAAAAAAAAAATCAGTTCAAAATCCAAAAAAAACGCGACGAATCATGCAAAAATAAGACGATGATATTTTTTTGTATGGAGTTTTCATTTACGCGGCCGCGTAAATAGAAACCGCGTAAAAAAAGACCTGACTGTATATAAATGTGATGTTATCATATTTGCAGTGTTTGATGACAGTGATGGCATGCAGTGCTGATCTCAAGAAATTACCCGTTTTACCCTACTTCACTCTATATTTATTATTATTGTTATTTTTATTATCATTATTAGTTTATTAAAGACACTTTACCACTAGTGTAGTATTAGTGTCATCTATATTTAAAATTTTGGAGGAAATAGTTCTCAAAATCCGATTCTTTTTGGCAAAACGTCCTTACTGGATGATAGCCTGCTTCTCACCATTTGCATGTGTATATCGTGTAGCAGGCACGAAGATTCTCTATGCCCATGGAAGTCAAGGAAATTTTCTTAATGAAAAGTTCCCGATGGCTATAGAGACCCTAAAAATTTGATGTTATATTTACAGAATTGGTTGACGGTGATAGTATGCGATGCTGAGTTCAAGAGATGGTCCGTTTTACCTTATTTCTTTCTATATTCATAATTTTAGTGTAAATATCTCTGTAATGTTATGCATACACTTTTTTTAGTTATGGGTAAAAAAGTGTATATATCTCAATGATACAGGTGTCATTCTGTACTCATCCCAGTAAGTTGTTCTCCCATTCCCTTTTTGGTGGATATTATTATTTTATCGGTGATATATGAAAAACTGTTTTTGAACATTTTCGGCCTGATACAAAAAAGTGTATTTTTCTGCTCCATATTAGATTTCATTTTCCGATCCCGACCCATCTGATTCGGACTCGGTCGAGTCTTCAGAGTCGGTGTTACTGTTGCTAAGATGCTGCTTGCTAAGATGTGCAACCCGGACATCTTCGGCATAGTAGTTTTCCATTTCTTGATGGAATTTCTTGTCCGATTCCTTACCGTTCCTTTTTTTTGATACGGTCTCCATGTGTGACATTTTTGGATCTGACCATGTTAATGACATGCGTATTAAATCGATCAAATTATCTTCTGGAGATGTTTTTCGCGCGAGGTGCTCTCGAGCGTGCTTATAGCGTTTATGGCAACGTTCTCCAGACTGCTCATCTACGAAACTCAGCGGGTATGGCTGAAAAAAAAATATGCAAGATTATATATTCTTAAGGACACCGCACAACTCACTCCAAACTTTCACACTTACCAATCGTTCAATCAATTCCGGCATATGGCTGTACTTGTGAAGGTAAGGAGGTAGACACCTCACGAAATCAAACTCGATAGTTATCAGTTGCACAATTTCGTCATATAGACGGGTTACCTTTTTCGCGTCTAATTTGTTTGATGATAACGCCAGGCAACTGATCATACGAATTTTTTCTACAAGGTCTATCTTGATTCCTAGAATCCGAGCGAAAGTTTTTGGGTCCTCCAACAACTTGCGAGCCATATTTCCATTATTGCTGCTACCACTTCCTCCAATTTTCGGACGGTTGACATTCATTTTGAAAGCATCTTCCAACTGATCGGAGATTTCTCGAGCTTTTGCTTTTACGGTGGGATGTGCCTGGGCTGGATGCCCGTCAACCATTTTCCGTGCCGAAACGCGAATCAACCACTCCACTACGTTTAACCTAGAGTGGAAAAACGCAGGGCCAACACGAGGATCAGCTCCAGGAGCACACAAGGGACATAAATGGGTGTTGCGGTTATCTACGATGGCATTTGCGGCTTTACCGTCTACCATGGCATAAAAAGCGTCGACTGTTATGCGAATATTTTTTCCGGGTAACTGAAAATTAAAATACGCTAAAAAGTGATAATGATATTTATATTCTTCATAAATTTTACCTTCGAAGGAATTACAATTGGTTGATTGTTGATGTCGTCCACCTCTTTATAAAATGTTTTGAATATTTCCTTTGTCCGAACATCTGTCTCCTTTGCCCAGCTCATCGATCTCGCATGACAGAATGTATCCGATTGTGGGTTTGGATTAACCCACAATTTCTGGTTGGTTTTTAAGGCTACTATCATCAACGGCATCACGTGCTCTGTGAGCAACGAATCATCATGTTTCAGGATATTATCCTGATTATAATGCGAAAATCCAGTAGCAGAATCCACTCCAGCTGATACATGCAGTAATACATCGATATCCTGATCGGATGAGCTCACCAGAGAGGAAATCTGTTCGGCTACTCCATCGATCTCAATAATCCTCGCTACATCACTGCTCACCATGTCACGTAGTGATACTTTTACTGTGAGCGCTCCATCAATTTTCGAAGGAGGAGAAATTGTGGGTGTTATGTTGTTGCGATGCTCCATGATCTTGGGCCAAGTCGACAAAAGCTTTACGTCATGCATTTGCTTCGAAAATTTCTCAACGGCTATATATTTTCGCTTACTCAGCCCAACTCGTGTCTTAACCAGCAGAGACGATTCAACGGAAGCTTTCCGTCGTGTATTTCTACTGTTTTTTAAAGCTTTTTTGGCAAATATTTCACCAGAATCTCGCAGCTGATGGATAACTTTGGCAACATTCGTCAAAGATTTGCGATGTGCCAATTTTTCAGCCGATCGCAAAAGACTTTCAAGGGTTTCTTTTCTGGCTAGTAGCTTACTGTATTTGTCCTTAGTGGCTTCTGATAATTCTGAAAAACATCGCCGTTTTGGACCACGATTTCGAAGTGTTTGAGGAGCAGGTTTATCATCATGTGACTGAGCAGATCGCTGACGCCCCGTGGAAGAACTGGATGCCTTCAATAGGTTAAGTAGACAGTAAACACATATTTAAGTTTGAATAGCTTTCAAGAGTTTCTGATTTTAAATTAATTAAACTTTATTAGGGATCATTTTGAACTTCTAATGTTTAAAATATTTAAAAAAGTATTTTAATGTTCAGTTCAGTGCTATAGAATGAGAATGGTTCTCAGATTTTGTCCCAAAATACTACTAGAATACTTACTTGGAACGTCTGATTGAGCCAGACTTGGTTTTTTTTATAAAAACGTTCTCTTCCATGCGACACACCCCAACGACGAGTAAACTGTTTTACCCAGTTAATAACATCTTTTGACACACTTGATTCACTAACCAATCCTCTCGCTAGAAGGAGATGTCGTATTCGCTGATTATTTCGATAAGAATTCAGATAAACTTCCACAATTTCTTTATTCAACATATTAAACTTATGCTGCACGCTAGAACAACCTTTAATGATCCTCTTCACAAGTTCACTAATCTGACGTTTGAGTAGGAGCCGTGTTTACCGAAAATAAACTCGTTTCCATGGTCACCAAGATAACACGCCACAGCTGTTATCTAAAAAAAAAAATCAAACGGGTGAACACGCGCGTCGGTCCATACGGGGCACTGTACGAATTCATCTCCTTCTCCAAAATAACCAATGAACGTCAAAATTCCATACACATTCAAAAACAATTGAAAACCTTCAAAATTCAGGTTAATCTATCAAGTCGGCTGGTGCAATAATCCATTTTACGGAACGTTTTTGAATTGATTTATGAATGTAATTTTATTTATATTGAGACGCAGGCTTTGTCCCAGCTGGGACGTTATGCCAAGACGAAGAAGAAGAAGTGATGGAAACGTCAAACTCCCATATTCTCGCCTTGAAAAAACTCGTTTTACGCCAACAAAAGTTGATTATTTGATATGTTACGCCAAATTTCCTGAATTTTCTGGTAAAAATAGAAAACCAGGGTCTGTCTTTTGTCCCGAGACCATGAAAACGTGAAAAAACTAAAATAATTGCATATTGTTTGCACCTATACACAATTTGGCCCCTCGAACGTATTTTTCCTTGAAACTACAATTCAGTAGCTTTCAAAAATTTGAAATGGTTCAAAAGTTATGATTTTTTAAAATGTTTAGTTTTTAAAAACCTTGATTTTTAGGACTATCCTATTTGAAAATTTGTTACCCTAATGACGAAATAAAACAAAACGAGTCTAATAATATATATGTTTTATATGTATATATTAAATATAGAGTGAAATAGGTTAAAATGGGCCACTTCTCGAGGTCAGCAGCGCATACCATAACCGTCATTTGATTCTGAAGAGATGAAAACATCAAATGTGTACATTACGCTACAAAAAAATCGTCAGCATCGGATTTAGAGAACTATCTTCTCTTAAATTAAAAATATAGGGTTAAACAGGGTAAAATGAGTCATTTTTTGAGCTCAACACCGCATGCCATCACTGTCATCAAATTGTGCAAATATGATAGCATCAAATTTGTACAATACTATTCGAAAAAAAATGGCATCGGATTTAGTCAACTATTTTCTCCAAAATTATAAATATAGGGTAAAATAGGGTAAAATGCTTCAATTCTTGAGCTCAGCAGCGCATACCTTAAGCGTCATCTAATTATGCAAAAATGAAAACATCAAATTTGTTAAATAAAAAAATCATCGACATCGGATTAAGAGAAGAATTCTCCCTAAAATTAGCAATATAGGGTGAAATAGAGTAAAATGGGCCATTTCATGTGTTCAGTACCGCATACCATAGCCGTCATCCAATTCTGTAAAGACGAAAACATCTAATTTGTACATTACTGTACAAAAAAAAAATCGGCATCGGATTTAGAGAACTAGTTCCTTTAAAATTACAAATATAGGGTGAAATAGGGTAAAATGGACCACTTTTTGAGCTCAACACTGCATAAACCGTTCGTTAGTATATTCTGTAGACATAATAAGAGCATGTTCGTCAATCTATATACAAAAAAATCAGCAGCGAGTAGAGTTATAGAAATAAACCAATTGAAAAGGGCAGATTTAGGGTAAAATGTGGCAAAATGGACCACTTCCCGAGGTCTGCACAGGATGAAACCATCACCATTCGATTTATTGGCCAATTTTCCATGGAAAATGCATCACTTTGAGATTCAAAACCAGCGGCTTCTAAATAAGTCCGATTACGGGCCCGTTTCTGCCCACTGTGCAATGGTTAACAACATCTGTGCACATAACACATAATGGTTTTGACGATATTAACATTCTTCGCGATTGTTGTACCTGACCACGCTAAATTTTCAACGTGTTTGTGCAAGATTTTTTTCTTCCTCTTGTGTTCAATCTGAAATAACTTTACACTCGTTGCAAGAAAATCGATGAAATTTTCACCATTTAAAGAGGATTAGTGTATGATCAGAGTGCTGCAAAAGAATGATGATTATGTTCATTGAGAGCGCCACTAGAAAATGTGACATGATTCCGGATTCTAAGTGAACATAGCTTTAGCTGCTACTTCGTTACTGACTAGAACAACCAAAATTGCACAGGGAACCAAGACATGAGACCTGGGAGTAGATTTGTGCCCTCAGTGTGCACTTTTGAGGGTACAGAACTTTATATTGGTCAAAGACCACGTACTACTAGAGACTGTATGGACCTCCGCATCTCCACGGTTGTTATAGGAAGGAAGTTTGTTAGTGGGGAACGGTAGATAGTTACATCTGGATTCCCATTGATAAGTGATGCGAGCCTTTTTTTTTCGGAACCACCAAGAAGGTATTGCTTCAGAGAGGGGCTAGTGCACATCGCACGCTCAAGGTTAGCTGCGTAGCCTAGCAGCAACGAACATCGATGACTCGCTCTGGAGAGTCCATAACGGTAACATGCTGGCGCTTAGCCACTCCCTTTGTCCTCGGAAGGCGGGCAGAGTCAACCCCGCCTGCGCCCAACTGCTTTGCAGACATCAAGAACTGATGCCCACGTGCAACCCGATCTGACCTGCTGAAGGCAAGGGTATCACTACCTTCCAGACCATATCAGCTGCACCAGAAGGTTGCTGACAGCAGGGACTCCACCTGCCCCGACCCTTGCCGGGGACCCCTTTCCAACCGCGGGCTCGGATCCAACCCAGTAGACCGACGCCACGACAGCACCGCTATCGGAACTTCCCCTCCGCGGCCACTTAATCGCTGTAAGGGTCGATCTCGACCGCAGCCCAGACGGACTTGGTGGTCTAGTGGCTACCGCTTCTGACTCGTATTCAGAAGGTCATGGGTTCAATCCCTGGCCCGTCCCTTTCATCCTACTTTGTATCTTTCTATCTACTTCCCCTCTCTCTCTCTCTCTCTTTTCTACACATACAAACCATGTATATTCATATGTTCATAGCCATCGCTAGAACCAGAAATGAATTGTAAAAAAGTCGTTTCCCTCCCTTCCAATTTCCACTCACAGCACAGTGTATATAATAACGCCTACAAGTTATGCAACCAAAGCGTGCTGTGCCGCTTGACCTTATTCACCTCATTCACCACACAATCTATCACCTTACGAACACTATAAATAACCCCCTATCCATGGATCGCATCACCGACCCAACGGTGACTCCCAGATCTCCCATCCTTTCCGTCTAACAAATACCCCAGTCCGTGCTGGTTGTGGGGATGCAGAGGTGATCTCGGTCTTTAGTAGCAACAACCAGCACACTCTAACATTCCTTTCCCTTCCCAACTGACTATAAGGACGTGGCCGGCGCCGTTATTGATCCAAAATGTATGAGCTGCTAGAATTGCACTTTGAGAATAAATGGAGTGTCCCAGCCCTTATTCATTTGGATCTCAGTGCAATTGGTACCAGCTCAGATCAATCACGGAGTAGCAACCATTGAATGTATAGTCAGATTTGATCGTGATCGTGATCGTAAGGGTCGATCTCGACCGCAGGGCACCGGTATGACCTACAAAGCCGACTCCGAACCCCTGGATCACCTCTTGTACTGCATCTGGACTAGCCATTCTCCGAGTCCACACGCCACCTCCTCTGTAGCTCCCAGACGATATGGGTGATAGCCGTTGAAACGGCGTTCTAGCCACTCATCCCTACACATCCTCTGGACCAAATTGTTCAGAGTTGTGTCCTCCCCGCATGTGGCAAGCATGCGGTCACGCATTGTGCAAAAACGCGGGCACACGAACAAAACGTGTTCCGCCGTTTCCTCCAAACCATTGCACACTGGGCATTCGGGAGAATCCGCATGCCCGAAACGGTGTAGATACTGTCGGAAGCAACCATGACCTGTAAGGACCTGTGTCAGGTGGAATGTAACTTCCCCAGTGAATCAAATTCCAACCATCGCGCAACAAAAACGACAATGTCGCATCCTGAATTTGTTGCGACATCCTACCAAATGCGACATACGTTTGTCCCAAATTGAACAGAATAGGACAAAGATCGTGCACCACGAGTTTAGAGATTTTTTATGGCTTGCATTGTGATTTTCGAGCGGTAACTTTGAGTCGGTAAACACTGCAACGCTTCTGAAGATGTATCATCAAAAAGTTTCGATTTTGGGTTGGTAATAATTGATTATTCACGAGTTGAAAAGTACGCAACAAATTCAGGTTCCGTTTTGTCTGCAACAAAAATTTTCGAGATCATGTCATTATCTGTTACCAGTTGGGATAAAGAGTAATCGCCTCGTCTTCTTTGTTGCTTGTTTTGTGCCTCTTTTGTCTGACAATTCTCTTCGCTGAACTTCCCCATGGCGCCTATAAATCCAACTATCTACCCTCGGTATCAACCTATGGGTCCACCTTCCTTTGGTGGAACTGTCCCACGCGCGCTGCCATTTGACCATAGAGGCCATCCTGGTATGTAGTCCTGCGTATGCCTCTTGTGCCGCGCATTTCGAAGCACTACATGTCCTCACTGATAAGAATGCTGATAGGCATCATACCAGTAATGACGCAGAGAGCGTCGTGTGGCACGGTACGGTACGCGCTCGCAACCCTCAGGTACATAAGCCTGTAAGTACTTTCCAGCTTCCGTCGGTAGCATTCAGTACTTAGCGCGGTGCCCCACGCCGGGCCGCCATACCTAAGTATGGGCGTAGCAACACTAGCCAGAAGCTTGCGCTTACTGGCGTACACCGCAGAGCTATTGGACATCATCCGGGACAGTGCCGCAATAGCTGTGGAGGCACAGCTCTTTTACAGGCATAATCCCATTTCTCGTATTTCTCGTATTTTACAGGCATAAACCCATTTCTCGTATGGTCTTGAATTGATTTTAAATGTTTCAGTATTTAGCTATGATCGCCTTAGAGTTGCTCTGAATCAATATGCGTACGCTGGGTTTTTAATCTTAACAGATATGCAAGTGTAACACACTTACAGCGCCATCCTCTGGGCTGCTCTTTCTACAATTTTTTCAAAGTACGCTGCTATACTTCTTTGTTTAGAATAATTCATCATGGACCTGAATATCTTGCTGAAAAGCTGCAACCTTTTAGGAGCAACCGCGTAAGACATTACGTTCTTTTGCATCACAACTCGTCACACTATGGTAATACCTTTTTTGTGCGTGCCATCATTCTATGGAATCAGCTTCCGAACGAAATTAAAGTTTTGCGATCTGCAGCAAGTTTTCGTCGTGAGTGTTTGAGCTGGCTCAATGAAGGGAACTGAAGTGAACGGGGCAACTAGGTAGTCAACAAAGTAGTGTATAGTTTGAATTGTTTTTTTTTTTGGCATAATAAAATTAATTGAACTTGATTATATGAAAGTGGTCGAACAACATTATACAACCGATTGTAGTAATTTTATAAGGGTAAACCCTTACGCTACAAGTATTTGGCATCAATAAATAAATAAATAATCGACGTGGCTACCGAAGGTAAGCTTATCGTCGATCATCACGCCCAAGTGTTTGACGGAGCGCTTTGACAGGATAGTGCACTCACCTACACTGATCTCCGTCTGCTGCTCCGACTTCGGGTTGTTAACAACCGTCACCTCAGTCTTGTGATGAGGCAGCTCCAGTTTCTTGGACCGCATCCACGCCTCCACAACCTTGATCGAGTGGTCGGTAGTCAACTTCACCTCCTCGATCGTTTCACCGTAGACTTCGAGCGTAATGTCGTCGGCAAATCCGACAATCTCCACTCCCACTCGGTACTCTAACCTCAACACCTCGTCGTACATGACATTCCATAACACCGGACCAAAGATGGAACCTTGCGGGACTCCTGAGGTTATGTAAAAGCACTTCCGACCCACCTCCGTGTCGTAAACTAGTACACGATTTTGAAAGTAGCTTTCGAGAATCTTGTACAGGTACCCCGGTATCCCCAGACGCAAGAGCGCATCGGCAATAGCAGACCAGCTGGTGTTATTAAACGCATTTCTTACATCCACAGTCACTACCGCACAGAAGCGAATTCCCCTCCTCTTAGGCTCGAGTGCTTTATCGGTGGTTTTTGTAACCGACAAGATAGCGTCTACGGTGGACCTCCCCTTCCGGAAGCCGTACTGGTTGTTCGAAAGACCATTTTCGCCCTCGGTGAACCTCAACATTCTATTGATGCAAGCCTAGCCTGGAAGAAGCGAAGTGTAAAGATATGGAACTGCTTAGCAGTTCCAAGGAAACATGGAAGTTATATCAGAAGCCCAACGCATTCCACGATTTTATGCCGCGAACCGAAATATGCAGAGATATGGACGGGCACCTCTAAACGGACGAACATGAAATGATCGAAAGGTGGAAGTAGCTCTTCGACGAGCAACTGAATGATGTGGAAACCGTAGGCACGGGAGACCATGAAAACGGAGGAAACGACTACGTCAGTCCAGCAGAGGACGTAAAACCAACAAAGCAGCTGATAAGGATGGTATCGCAGTTGAACTCATCAATATGGGCCTAGAAAAGTTGGCCACCTGTCTGCACCGGTTGATAGTCTAAATCTGAGAAACCAAACAGCTACCAGAGGAGTGGTAGGAAGAAGTAACCTGTGATATTCCCAAGAAAGGCAACTATTTGGAATGTGAGAAGTTCAGAGATCATCAATTTGAAAGCCGCCTACAAAGTGCTACCCCAGGGCCCAGATCATCTTCCGTCGTCAGTCATCTAAAACGAATGAATTCGTTGAAAGTTATCGACGAAGGTCGACGACGGACCAGGTCTTCACCGTACGGCAAATCCTCCAGAAATGCCGAAAAAACAAGGACTCAACGCATCACCTGTTCATCGATTTTATGACGGCATACGGTAGTATCGACCGTACAGAGGTATGAAAAATTATGAACGAAAACGACTTCCTGGGAAGCTGACCACGATTTTCTCAAAATCCGGGTAATTTATGTGTTTTGCGGACAACATGAAGATTATGGCCAGAGGCCAGACGGGGATGGTGGAGGAATTCGTCTACCTCGGATCCTTACTGGCAGCTGACATATGTGTCAATAAGTGTCGTGAAATCCGAAGGCGCATCATCAGTGGAAGTTGTACCTACTACGGGCTCCAGAAAAGGCTGCAGTCTAAAAAGATTCACCCTCGCACCAAATGCACTATGAACGAAGACTCACTAGTGATTATCTATGAACACGAGACATGGACCATCCTGGAGGAGGACCTGCAAGCACTTAAGAGTTTTCGAGCGAGCTATCATGAGTCATTTTGCTAGTGGAGAAGAGTGGACTAACAAGGAGTTACCTTTGATCAGTAATGCAGTGCACTGGCGCAGTCTTTGACTACACACCGTTGATAGATGCTTAAAGTCTCTGCATATTGTTCTGATCCACGCTCTGCATCGCTTTAGCTATCCCATTCTATCCGTGCAATTTACGTTACGTTGGATTGTAATTTTCTAAGTGAATATAAATTAACAAACAAGGCGTCTAAGCCGAAAGAGAGATCGTTCGTGAAAAAAGGAATGTTTATGGTGTGGGCTCGGCTTCAGTTTAGCTTTCTATTCCGCAGAATCCTAACCTGTTCTGTGGCTTAGTTGGTTAAAGCACCGGTCTAGCGAAAACGGGGACGTGGGTTCGAATCCCACCAGAACGCGATTTTTTCACAAATTCATCTCTCATTTTGTCAATTAGCAACATTCTATGCTTTCTAACTACAAGTTTTTCTGTAAACAAACAAGGCTTTCGGATAGTTGTTTGCCTTGAAATACCAATAAGAAAACAAACTACTGCAACATTCTTTCGGTTTTAGCGTACATTTTTATACTTTTTTCGTGTGCTTTACGCGTCATAAATATTTTCTTTTGTTTTTTTTTGCTTCTCTCATTATTTAGTTTGTTTTCAATATATATTTTAATAATATAATAAATGACTAAGTGGTTTCTTTTTTCTCTCTCTCTCACACGTTCACTTCTTGCTTATTGCGCGCATTCGTTTATCAGCAAGGTCTTCGACTTCTATTCAAGAATATATATTTTCCTACAACGTTAACCTAAGCTTGTTTTGTCGGATTTTTTTTGTTGCTTTTTATTCTTTACAGTTTTTCCGAAGAACTCTAAAAGAACATTTCGAATAATTTATGTACAAATAAAAATGTTCTTTTGACTGTTATGCTGGGTGAAATTGCAATGGCTAGCTAATGTTGAAGCCACGATGTTTAACTTGTTTTTTTTTCAGCAGGTGCTTCAAATCACAAATTTTATTTCATTTACTATTTTCAATACGGGGGGAGATGGGAACTAGTACTTTTTGCTATTGCGGTTGTCTATATATGCGGGAGGTTCTAAGATGAAGGCATATGCGTGCAAAAGTTGAGAGAGTACATGAGCATCTTATACTTTAGAAAAGGGGTCGCGCATTACTATAATCCAGTCTATTTCGATAATATGTGTTGCATAAATAGAGCTATGCTATAAATAGAGTTGTCACACGCGAATATTGAATTCCAAAAATATTATTTTCTCACAACAAAGTGAATAATTGAAAAAGCACTAATCAATTGCTAAAACAAGTGTTCTTACTTCTTTTCATTTTCTTTTTGGAGTAACTCGAATTCGCGGTTTTCAAAGAGCTTACATATGTACTATTTATGGTATAAATACCATCAGGGTACCAGATTCCGCTCATCTAAGGCCAGTTTCGTAGAAAAACATCATCTATTGAATGATTGTTAAGCCGATTTGAAATATTTTTGCATTTTATGTTAGTTCAATCTAAGCACAATCAGATACAAATCAAGACTAAAGTAGAACTTTTTATAAAAATATGATTTTATTACAGTTGGTGTGAGACCAAAGTGGTCCTAATTCCGCTCACGAACAAATTTTTGTCACCTTTTAAGTAGACTTTTCCGAAAAATTGTATTCTTTTTGCAATTCTATGTTTTTACAATTAGTTTTTCCTGTTTAGTGTAAGTATATAACAGTGATTAAATACACGGTGTACTAAAACTGGCAGATTTTACGATTTTCACGCACTTTATTGCGTGAGCGGTTATTGGAACACATAAAATTAACTACAGCTTTTTTGGGCCCAATAGCCGCTCAAAAATTTTCATTGTTTTGTTCATAAAATTTATGTGTTTCGGTAAATATTGCATAAAATGGCTGTGCTCTTATCTAATTCACATTGTCCAAGAATATCCGCGCCAAAAAGAGTGTATTTATGCGTGTAAACTTGATTTTTACAACAATGAGCGGCTATTGGGTCATGAGCGGCTACTGGTACACTGACGGTATTATGGAAACGATAGGGGCACGGGGGGTAGGACGAAAGCGTGAGTACATCAAATCACAATGAAGAGAAGAACCAAGTGTGCGTTAAGATTTGGGTTTGGTTCTCCATGGTTTACAGTAACTTTATAAAGGAAAATCAGTCAAATTGCCATCATCCGTACACGATCTATCATGAACAGGTTTCGCACAAGGTCATAGGTTTATTTAAAACAGAAGGAACGTCATTTCCCAAGTAACATTTTTTAGTCGAATAGAAGAGGTTCTTAGAACCATTATAAAACCAAAATAAAAGGAATTCTCTTAATTTCTGCAAGACTAATTGGTCATCAAAATGTTACTTGGGTTGGCATAAAGCCGTTTAGCGTCAAGTCACTGAGCATGGAACAATTATTCATGCTGGTCATTCAACTTACTGCTTACTTACTGCGTCAAGAAAAAAAGACCATGTAAGCTGACATAATATCGGATTGGGAAAGGGTCATCTGGCATGATAACCATTCGGCATAATCGACAACTGGGCCATTTGGCATAACTACCATTTGGCATAATGAAGATTTGGTATGTTCATGCATATAGCTGCATTTACGGCTGGGCCATTTGGCCTGACTATAAGGCATAACAAGATTTGATATTAAAAATATCTGGACTAAAAATGGTGAGTCGACAATATGGAGCGTGTAGCTATAGCTCACAAGTTTTAACCTCATGCTTCAACGCGTCAACCGATGACAAAGACAGTTAACTAAGAGTTATGTGTTAAGCTGTTAGTACAGCCTAGACTTCTGACTTCAATAATTTCATGCCAAAGGGGTTGACCTCATTTGAAATGATACATGTAAGGCATCCCTATATGAAAAACATTTGTCGATGAATGTAATATAGTTAAGGATACCCAAAAATTAATCACGTGATGAGAAAAAATATAACTGAACAGAAACGCCAACTTGGTCAAATTATTGGGATGGCAAAGCCTTGTTTTTCTGATATTTTGTATGGGAAAATCGAAAAATCGTCAAATATTGGGGGGGGGGGTCAAAACCATGCTTGCCCCCCCCCCCCTAAGTTGGCGCCTATGTAACTGAAGGTTGACAGGTGAAAAAAACAAGAAATGCATGCAAAAAATTGAAATTTAAGAAATTTAAGAAAGAAAAGATATAACAAACGCATTTGGCCAAAAGGTTAAAATAACTGTTTTGCTGAGCAATGCAATAATTCATCGTAACCGTTAGTAAATCTACGAAAATGAGATTGCTTTCTTCCACTGTCAAAATCGAACTCTGCTAGTCTGAACGTTTTTTTTTTGTTTATTGTTTGCCAGTCAGAAGCTCGTCGTTCTTAACCAAATTAAGCGAAATTCGTATTTTTTAATCGTTTTCGTTTTTTTCATGCGTGTCATTTCATGCAGAAAGCACTGGCGCCACATACAAATTATACATTATCCATCGAATGTATAAGGTAGTCAGTCAGGAAACAATATAAGCCACAACCATGAAAGCAAACTTTCTCAAACTCCCGTACAATAACACCCGCAAAACCCATTGTCCGACGACCTGGGTTCCAGCGTTCCGTGGCCACAAATGGCAACTTTGGCATCGATGACAAAGGTAAACGGCGACAACGACGATGACAAAGACAAAACCATGCGGACAAACAGCGAAGATGCGAACCCTTAAACACCAGCCGACGCAGGGTGATGATGGTGTTTAATCCAGAAAGCTATACATCGATCACATGATCAGTATTTGCAGTCCCACTCATTGGTCTATCGTCCGGTAGGGTCGCCTGTGCGGCTCCGGGGTGTAGTGCATACGAGTGCGAATGTGCTGCGGTGAACCGGGAACGCTCTCGGAACCTCGGCGGGGCGGTAGCGGAGGCGACGGAGACGCCGAGGTGAAGCTGAAAGCAGAAGAATAGCTATGAATCTAGGATCGTTGTTTACCGCTACATTGTACTGAATTTGGCATAATGCCGGTAATGCCGATAATGACAAACGACAAATTTGGAAAGAGATGCCATGACGGTGGTTATGTCAAACGGTATTATACCAAGCATTATACCAAATGGGTCTTACACCAAATGATCGTTCCGGTAAATAAAGTTACGTCAAATAGGGTATTTTTTTTTCAATTATAATAAAAACTAAAGATTTATTAAATTCGGGAGGATTACAAGGCATATAACGTCTCGTTTCACACTCCTTTTTTGCGTAAGAATGAAATGGAACATTTGGCATAAAGTCATTTGATATAAGGTCGTTCAGCATAATGGACATATTACGTAATCAAAATGCACCCTATGTTATGACAAGTGTCTATTTTGCCAGGACTCAGGTTCGAACAAAATACCTACCGTTGATTGAGCAGTGGTGACCCAGTTTGACCTAGCTTTTCTAGTTTTCGATGCAGCAGTAATGGCGACTGGCCTCGGTTGTACCTACAATTTCAAACACGATTGAATAACTATCCACCGAACCCCCCATTCAAATCGCACAAACCTAGGCGGCGGATCCGGACTTCGATGCCGGCGATCGTTCCCCAACATATGGACCGCAGCCGACGGTGGAATCGCCGATGGAACACCACCGGGCGGCCCTACGAAGGGATTCGTACTGGCCGGATAGGGGTTCATCGGGGCCACCAGGGAACCGTTTCCACCGGTGAAAGGATACTGCGGGTGGTGCGATTGCGTCGTCTGTAGCATATGGTTCTGCAGATGCTTGTCCTTGGGCCGTTTCTCGCCGCTCGAGATGGACAGATTCACTTTCGCGAACGAGGCGAATCGTCGTTTGGCCAGATCTGCAATTGAATTGAACCACCCTGCTCGTGTGAGGTGTTTTACGGTTGGGGCGAAAGAATAGGCAACACGAGCGAAAAAGCAATGCGCAAAATATGTTGACAATTGAAAGGACGGGGGAAATGAATCGAAATGATAAGGCGGGTGGGAAATTACGTTGTCGGGTGATTGTTCAATTTACAGATAATGAATTCAGCAATGCAAAGAAATGAAAGAAAAGAACAAAACAGAAAACGCAATCAAGATAATGCAAATGAACAAAGCTATGTACGCAATGAAGACCAAGTTGCACAAAATATGTCACACGGTAAGATATACTTGATACTGTATCTAGGGTCATTTTATGCTTATAATACAGATACGCAGATCACAAGGATTCTCTTTGGCTTTTTTGCACATGAACAAATCCAGCATGTTCAAGAAACGAGCAAGCATCACCTTTTTCTTGACCTCAGAACAGAGCTAAGAAGAAACGTGAAATCAAATGGATGTAAAATTTTTTCGACCATTTCGGTCATCGAAAAAAGCAGTGCTCAAAGCTTTCTTGAGCGCTCACCACACCTGGCTGAGCAAAAATCACCAGAAAAGTGAGTATAACGATCAATATCTTTCGTAATTTCTGGTCGGTCCTACGATAGACTCTGTGTTTGGGTTTCTGTACAAATTTGTTTTTTTTCAATAAATCAAAGCAGATAAAAATAAATGAATACCATGTGGTGATTCTACCATCCACGAACTAAAATTTTGCTAAACAAAGTTACGCTAAATGTCTTTTTAATTTTAAGTTACACCACCTTTTGTATGTGTGCATTAGCGTGGTTCAAAAAATCGTTTTTGCTCCACACCGCTTATTCGATTTGTAATCAGATTCTAAGCCTTCTCCCAAAAATTGAGCTGATTTGGTCGAAAATTGAGAGTGCACAAGCCCTTCAAAGTTTGTATGGGAATTACTATGGGAAAAGGACGTTTTTCATTCAATTGACCGTAGCAGTTTTCCAAGTGCCCTAGAGTGTTAGTTGACCCTTGGTAGTCCTAGGGTACTCTATAAGCTACAACTTTTCCGAAGACCACATTCAAATCGGACGCCTCATTAATTAGTTATTGATTTTCGTCCAGATTGAAAATCTTTGATCATGATGGTTACACTAATCGATGGGCATCACTGCAATTTGCCTTGAAACATAGTAGCCATGATTTCTGTGTGTTATCTTTGGCGCCTTGTGCAGCAATGTTGCCTGCTGGGAAGCTGAACGATCACTGTTAAAGTTTCTCCAATTGGATAAAAATCTATAATTAATTAATGAACCGTCCGATTTGAATGTGGTCTTCGGCAAAGTTGTTGCTGATAGAGTACCCTAGGACTACCAAGGGTCAACTAACACTCTAGGGCACTTGGAGAAATGCTACGGTCAATTGAATGAAAAACGTGCTTTTCCCATAGTTATTCCCATACAAACTTTGAAGGGCTTGTGCACTCTCAATTTTTAACCAAATCAGCTCAATTTTTGAGAGAAGGCTTAGAATCTGATTACAAATTGAATAAGCGGTGTGGAGCAAAAACGATTTTTTGAACCACGCTAGTGTGCATCTTATTCGAACTCTTGTCCCACCACTTGGGCAAAAGTTCGAATCTAGTGTTTGTGGAATTTCGCTAACCGTAGCACACTATTTTGACACTTTGGTAATTGGAATATCTAAAACCCATTTATATTGTATGTTAGAACTGGAATACACTTCAAAGTTCTATCTGGATTTTATCCAAATCAGGGTTAAATTTACTACACCAAAAATTTGTAGTTTTCCGCCAAATTCAGATAAAACAACATTATTTTCAACTTTGATCGAATTTTCTCATTAATTCATTCATTTTTAGAGATAATATGTGCATTTTGCATAATTTTAGGCTTTTACCTAAAGTTGCCTTAACTGGTCGTAGTGACTTAGATACCCAACAAGGAATAAAAAAAAAAGTTGCCTTATGACTCTTGCCCCACAATTCAAACCACTATGTGTAAAATATGATTTCCAAATCTATTTTGTAAAAAGTTATACATGCTAAAGCATTTTCAAATATTACCTAGTTACGCCCCAAAATAAAATTTCGAATTCGATTTCATTACTATTCCATTCCATGCGTTGGTTTAACCCTAGCATTAAGGTGGCCCACACTTATATGAAAAACAAAAATTTCGAAAAACTCCAAGTCTTACCTCCTAAATCAGTTGTTTTGGACTCCCAGAAGTTACGTTCAAAATTTGAGCAAAATCGGTTAAGCCTAAGGGGGCGCTCAAAACGCTTGAAGTTTGTATGGGAAAACTTGGCCAAATGTATGCAGAAATTTTAAGTTTTCTAATTTTGCTGCTAGGTGACGCTGTAAGCGTTCAATAATCATACCCTTTGGTATTTTTTGTAGATGACTATATGCCAAACAACTTTGTCGAAGACCGCACAGAGATCCAACGTCTGTGAAAAAAGTTATACCCTAGGTAAAGTGAGGATAAACTTTATTGATGTTTTTCCAATACATGTAAAGGAATAATATCAATAAAATCTCAATACATTGCCTCACTTTGCCTAGGGTATAACTTTTTTCACAGACGTTGGATCATTATGCGGTCTTCGACAAAGTTGTTTGGCATATAGTCACCTACAAAAATACCAAAGGGTTTGATTATTGAACGCTTACAGCGTCACCTAGCGGCACAATTAGAATACTTAAAATTTATGCATACATTTGGCCAAGTTTTCCCATACAAACTTCAAGCGTTTTGAGCGCCCCCTTAGGCTCAACCGATTTTGCTCAAATTTTGAACGTAACTTCTGGGAGTCCAAAACAACTGATTTAGGAGGTAAGACTTGGAGTTTTTCGAATTCATATAAGTGTGGGCCACCCTACCTAGCATATTACAATTTTTTGATCAGAAAACCAACATTTTGTCACAAATTTTCGAAATATTGATCAATTTCATTATTTCTGGAGTGAAAGACTTTTTTTAAGGATTCGAACAACCTTGACACCCGAAAGAAATATTCTGAATTGCACTCAAAAACATCAAAAGAAACTCTTGCCCCATTTGAACTTTTGCACCATTTTACTCTAAATTTATGATGGCATAATATAATAATGTCTTGTAGAAACATACATATAACAAAATCGATTATGTATCCATAACAATTTTCGCAGAAAATTTTTGAAGGACATAAAGAGTTCTTTGCAGCATTTAATAAGAAACTGCATGGGAATTTCTACTGTCGACATTCTTGAAAAATTCTTAACAAGTCTAATTCTAAAAAAATATTCGAGAAGTCTGTACAGAAATTTCTTTCAAGAATTCGCTTAGAATATTTTAAATTACATCAACCTAAATATTAAAAAAAAAAACAGAAAAAAAAACTTCTGAAATTCCCAAGTAACAATGCACAATGGTCCACGAAACAGATTTACGAGGAAAGATACATTCAGCGCCTTTCAATGATTTTCTAGATTAATATGGTCTTCTACAAAGTTGTTCCTAAAAATAAGGCCCTCTTTTCAATAAACATGAAAATTAGGGTGGTCCTTAATTTCAAAGAAATTGGGAACCTAACTTTTTTATTTGCAAGAATAACTATATACACTCTTCGGGAAAGTTGTAGATCTACCAATTTTGAGCAAGTTTGCTGAAGACACTTTTTATGTAGCATTAAAATTGACCGATCTAGAGGTATTTTTCTGAATAAGCTTAGGGTGGTTCAAAAGAAAAACCGGTTTTCTGGCGTTAACTTTTTCAGTTTCGATTTTTCATCAAAGTCGCCCAAGAAACACTTGTAGAGCTTTTGAAGACGCGTCGTTTCGTGTGCTGGTCGTTATCTCTTTTGGTTCAAAAGTTACAGGAGTTTTTCTTAAAAAATCATAGTTTTTTAAAAAGGTGTTATGACGGGTTGGGGCAAACATAAAAAATATCTTTTGCCCGCATTCAAAAGAAAAAATGTTGTTATAAAACATATCAAAAAGTAAGAGGGGTGTTATTTTTGTAACTCAAGTGAAAATTACTTGAAAAGTGCCTATTTTTTCTAGAAAATCATCAATATCTTTTAAACGGAATGACGCAACAACATTCTCAGCGCACGAAAATGCGCGTTTTTAAAGCTCTAAAAATGGTTCTTAGATAACTTTGATGAGAAATTTGAAACAAAAAAGACAAAGCGTTTAAACTGTTTTGACCAAATTTGGAGCATTTTCCCATAGTTTTCATAGGGTGACGCTAGAACAAATCGTTTTATTGCTTTATCTTTTTTGTTTCAAATTTCTCGTGAAAGTCGCCTAAGAACCACTTTTAGAGCTTTCAAAAAGCGCATTTTCGTGCGCTGAAAATGTTGCTACGTCATTCCGTTCAAAAGATATTGATGATTTAAAAAAAATAGGCACTTTTCAAGTAATTTTCACTTGTGTTACAAAAATAACACCCCTCTAATTTTTTGATATGTTTTATAACAACATCTCTTCTTTTGAATGCGGGCAAGAGATTTTTTTTTTGTTTGTCCCAACCCATCATAACACCTTTTTAAAAAACTATGATTTTTTAAGAAAAACGCCTGTAACTTTTGAACCAAAAGAGATAACGACCATATCATTCTTTGCTACCAAAAATTCTCTGATTGACTCTAGAATTCCCTGATAATTCCAGGTGTTTTCCAAGGGGCCAGACACTTATAGTTCTTGGCGTAGTATATTATAGTATACTGAAATAGAAGTGCATCGTAGCAAACTGTACGGCCGATTTTTTGATAAACAATGTTTGTTTTTTGATTCATCTGTCACAGCCTTGATTTCAGCCAGTATGATTACTTTGATAGTAATACATTAATATACAATAATGCATCAATATACCGCAAATATGATATACTTCTAATACACTCATTACACTCATTGCCCTTGGTGCTTTCCAGGTTTAGTAAAATTCCCTGATAATTCCAGTTTTCTAGGTTTTCCAGGTAGTAGACACCCTGCAAGATGAATCTAGTCAGAATTTTCCTGTCAACTCCGTTGGATTCCTGAAGCTATTTCAATACCAGGAAGGAAACTTGTCAGGTTCATGAAAGGTATTTCAAAAAATATCTCGGAAGTTTTGTAGAAAATTTCGTCTGATTCCTGAAAAAAACATCAGAGATCTATTGGCGATCTGATGCAAAGCTAAAAAGCTCAGTTGACATTTTTTTATCTTAGAACAATTATTTATGCACCATTGCAATGACTGGATTACCAAGGATACACATGGAAGAAAGTGGAGTATCTGGTAACTAGAATTGATCAGAAATATGTTATTTTTGCTTTCAAAATTTAAAATAACCTCACATTTAATCGCCAATAGGAAATCTCGCCAGGTTCGTGAAGTGATATATCTGAAGAGAACCTTGTCAGACTCCTGAAGGGAATCTCGTAATATTCCAAAAGAGAATCTCGCTTCTGTTGGATTTCCAAAGGAGGTTCCATGATGTAATATTTTTGAATGGAACCTTATCAGATTCCTAAATAAAATTCAGTTAGTTTTTGAAGGAAATTTCGATTTATTCCTGGAGGAAATTTTGTCAGGTTTCTAGTGGAAACTTTATTGAAAGAAAAAAAGAAGATAATCCAAGCATAATTTTTCAAATCGACGTATCTAACTTTTTCACTGATCTGAGTAAATTCATGGACAATGTTGACGACCATTTCACTAAAATAGTTTTTTATAAAAAGACTTTTCATAAGTTTTTTCGTGCTTAACATCACCAGGGATATAGCACGTACTAGGTAAGAAACAAAACCTACTCATTCCATATCATTTTCACAATGAATTTTAACAAAAGTACACATACACCGGGTTAGTTCGAGATACGTCATGCCAGATACGTTGCTTTTGTATGGTGCCAGTTTGGTGTATCTGTTACTTTGGGTTTTGGCTAGATACGTCTTTTGGTTTTCTCATATATAAAAACGGTGTATCTATCAATAAAGTTGTAAACATCAAAATAGTTAGATACGTCGTTTCGAAAAGTATGCTTAGTTAAACAAATTAAGCAATAAATCATCAAACATTGATGTGGATTTTTCAATTTGTTTTATGTAGCATACATGCAGCTGAAAACCCGGATTTGTTGACATTTGCGAGTTACGTCGGATTGAAAAGTTATGCTTGAATCTATTCAATTTCAAAAAAGAATCCTGCCAGATTTCTGAAGAAATTTCATCAGACCCTAATGAAATTTGTTTTATTCCAGGAGGGATTCTCATCAGATTTCTAAAGGATGCTTCACCTGATTCTTGAAAAGAATTCAGTTAGACTTCTGCAGGGAATCTCGTTTCGTTTCTGAAGGAAATCTCGCCGGATTTCTGAATAGAACCTGAATAACTTCTCCTCAAATTTATGATGAGAACCTTGTAATATTTCTGAAGGGGTCATCATCACATTATGTGAGAGAATTCAGTCTAGCTTCTGATGGGAATATCGTGTTATTACTGAAGTAAATCTTATCAGGTCTTTGAATCAAAGCTTAACAAATTGTGCCAGAAGTCAGAACCCTAAAAACAGAGTTCTGAAAAGAGCGCCATAAGATTTGTGATTTAATTTCATCTGAAAACGCAATAAAATGTCATTAGATCCCTAAGGTCAATATCCTGAATGGAACCTCTTGCTAATGGAAATATCGCTAATATCAGAGATACAAGAGCTCAAGAGAATCTGGTCAGATTTCCGGAGAGAGCTTAGATTTCTGTAGGGAATTCTCGTAGATTTTTAATATCATTCAATTTATTTTGGAACTGAACTCTTGTCAGGCTTCTTAAGGAAACATTGGTAAAATTCATAAACAAATCTCGTCCAGAGCCTTCACGAGATTTTTGAAAGATTTCTGGAAGGAACCCCGTCAGATTTGTAAATATTCAGGGGGAAATTTGTGCATTTCCTCGACATTGATTTTTAGAAAAAATATCTTAAAATCAGTAGGCTCAGTGTACCAGTTATGGCTATAGTACCTCAAATTCGCCATAGTTGATTTTCAACTTTTAAAATATGTGAACAATAGATCACGTTCATAAAAGATGATTGCACTCATTCAAATTTCACATTTTGCTCAAATTATGATAGAAATAAATCATTTTCCTTAAAATTTCGGCTTCCTTGCACCCTATTTCGCCATAGTGTACCAGTTATGGCAAATCCCATAAGGAATGCATGTAAATAGTGCGAAGTGGAACCGAAATTAAAAAGTATGTCCATAACTGGTACAGGGATCCTATAATTGGCACAAGCCGTAATAAATAGTAAAAGTGGGTTTGACTCAGATTTTATATTTTTCCTGTGTTTGAAAACAAATCTATCATTTGACCAGTGGCGATTCCCTAACCTCAAATCAACCTGTTCAACGACTGTAAATTCTTGAATTTTCTCAACAAATTGCCTTGTAAGTTGTAGAAAATTGCGATAATAGCCGTTTCCGTCTATTTTAAATTTGATTATGATCCTGAATTCTCCGTAAATGCAAGTTTTAGGGTCGTTGAACAGGTAAAAAGTGAGGTTACGAGACGCCACTGCATTTGACATATCGACGACATTCGTCGGCCTTCTTCTTATTTTTGTAGAAGTACCTAGTTTTCCTTAGGTAGTGCGATAACTGGTACAGGCACCCTAATATATGAAATATGTCGAAAATTCAGCTAGAAATCCTTCCTGGATCTTGAAAGAAATACATCAAGAGTTGAACGGTTGAGAGTGAATGAACTTGAACAACCCAATTTGTAAAGAATAATACGTTGAAATCGTCAATTTCCGACATATTTTGTGCATATTCCCATAATTTCCTACAATAAAACCAATCTGATAATGCTATATATGCAGCAAAACAAAACATTCCTCGATAGTATAGTGATCAGTATCTCCGCCTGTCACGCCATATGCAAGCAATCACTCACCTGTATCGTTCTTCATCATGTTGTCGCCATTGCTAACACCGCTAGGCTTGGCAAAACTTGCGCTGCCATATTCCGGCAGCGTTTGTCGTCCGTACTGTATTGGTTGATTCTGGTAGAATCCAGCTTCCGGAAAGCCACCATCGCTACCGGGAAGCCCACTGCCACTGGTACCCGCATTATCTCGTTGACTAGAACTGGCGCTGCCGCCGTTGTTTTGACTCCTAGATCGACTAAAGGTGTTGAAGAAGCCACCCGTTTTTGGCTTACTTGGACTACTGCTGCTGTTGCAACCGGTGTTTGCCGGATTGAGCTGTTGGTATTGGTACATTGGTATATTACTCGCCTCCTGTGGCATCATCTGAGGATACCCCATGTAGTTACCGCCAGCGAAGGCTGGATTCGCCGCGTGATGTACGGTCCGATGCGACGGTAGGGGACTGTACTTGATGGGGATTCCGCTTGGCTGTGGTGGCTGGTAAAACGGGTTCGTCGACAGATGCTGCTCTAGCTGTTTGTTTTCTCTCAGCTGGTTCTGCTGGTGATAGAACCGTTGAAGAACTGGAAAAGAAAGCATGGCATTAGACGGAGCTTTACGGAATCTAAAGAAGCTGAACAGAATCGAATCGCCTTTACCTATAGGACTAGTGTTCCCCTGCAGCTGTTTGAACTGCTGTTCGTCGTTAAGGTCGATCATCTTCCGGTTCAGGAGAAGCGGTGACGACGGATTGCTGAACCCGGGTCGGTTTCCGTTGAGCATCGACATTCCGCTACCGCCGCCGCCATCCTCGCCCGGCAGCGGCGGTTTGTACGATTTCTGTTCCGATTTACGATGCGAAAACGGAGACGTCGTCAAGTTTCGGAATATGCTCTGGCCCAGGGTGCTCAGGGTCGATTCCTTCTTCGGGCTGCCGTACGCGTGCATGGGGTTCTCGGCGGCCGCATTGGCATTCGGATCGGTCGCCGCTGCTACTCGTCGCGGTAGAAATGGCGAATGTTTGTACTTTCGGTTCACTTCCGGGCCAGCGGTGATGTGGGTGCTGCTGCTATTGGTACTAGAGCTAAATATCGCAGATGGCTGTTGCAGTTTAAGATAGTTTGCCTGAGGTGTTTGCATTTGCTGTGGTTGTGCGGGCGAGGGAGATCGTATATCGATAGACGATGTTGTTGTGGTGGAAGACGAGGTAGCTTGTGACGATGGCGCTAAACTAATGCTGCTAAGTTTCACCTGTAACGTTTGCTGTTGGGCGTCGAAATTGTTTTGCTGTTGCGGCAGACTGCTGGATTTGATCGGTATTGATGAAGCTATTGCTGATTGCTTTTGTTGGTTGGACTGTGCCTGGACCGCTTCCGTCAGGCTTTCGTAAGGGGTCGGGACTCTGCAATGACGACACATCGAAGGTGAGTTTTTTTTTGCAAGTTTTCACCCGCATACGAGCGACAAATATGTACTTTAATGTTAGTGTCATGCAACACATTCACGAAAACAAAACTACTGTTATGAAATGTTAATGCAAACAACAATTAATAATTAAGGAAGTAAAGTTAAAAAGTATACTTACTGATTAGAACTTAAAATACTAAACAAATAGTTACCTACAAATAAACAAAAATAATCAAAAATACTTTTTTGCACTCGGTGGGCTGTAGTAAAATGAAAATCAAATAAAACTAATGGAAAAGTAAGTCAGGAAGATCAAAGAAAATAGATTCAAATTCAGATAACTGCAGATCAAAAACATTATCAATTTAAATTATTGTTCAGCTGTTTTTGGTATCACTGAGTGACATATGACACTCCC
This sequence comes from Aedes albopictus, assembly GCF_035046485.1. NCBI lineage: Eukaryota > Metazoa > Arthropoda > Insecta > Diptera > Culicidae > Aedes > Aedes albopictus. The sequence goes on along the minus strand of NC_085138.1, from coordinate 77,567,511 downwards.
TCAAATAACTGCGAGCATTTCATTTAGAAACTCCTTCACTTTTTCGTGTAAGAATTCTTACTTTGTGAAAGCACTGCAAATCCGAAAAACTGCTGAGATACTTGAGCATTTTCTTGAGATTCTTGAGGATGCAAGTTGGAGTCGGGAGCAACGCCTGCTCACGTCGCGATGGAACTCATTTGATAGAAAACTGATAAAACATCTGTTTGCGCTAAATACCGACACTAAAATTTTGATCACTACTGTACAAGTTCTAACCGACTGACCAACACGACAAGGTCAATTATGTAGCTAGTGTCTGAGCAATATTGATAGCAGTTATAGTTGTACCGTTCTATCAAACACAAATTATCAGTCTGTTGCACATTTCTAGGTCGTATCGATCGCCTCACGATCGTCGATAGAGCCGACCGCAGGTAGAAAACCGATGTCCAGAAAACATCGCACGCGGTCAGCAGCCACTCTGTAAAATTGTACACAGTCAGTCAGAAATAAAACACCAAGTGATACAGTCCATTTTTCGATCCATCAAGTCGAGTGTTTGCATAGTGAACTATTGTGAACAAATTTAAGCACCAATAAACCTAACTATACTCCGTCAAAGTTACTCCGCGAGTTCAATTCTTTAAGCGCGGTTATCCGACGATTCCTGAACCAGTGATTAAGTGTACAAACGAACAACATCTTTCTAGACAGCAAAAGTACGTAGGTAATAATGGAAACTAATAATACATTTGGCATTAGTGTAAAGCTAATGTTAATCAGTTAGAGCAAAGATTAAAAATCGAAGCAAATAGGTGTCCGTGCGATCGGCTGCCATAAAAACTTGGACACGGCATTTAGCAGAAAAAAAATCATTCATCATAAGCACTTTATGACGTGTAGTAGATCAGGGTTGAAATTGAACTTGTTAAACTTAGGTTTTGTTGTTGTTGAATCGCAAAAGAAATTAGTAAGGATAAAGAAAAATAAAAGTCAATAAAGTTTCCAAAAAGAAATCATCATGCAGCTTCCGCTCGGAAACAACTTACCTATTCTGATCGGACGCCGACGAAGAAGGCCTCTGGATACTGACGGAAGTCGGCGAACTGCCGGAGCCGACCAAACTCGAGGAAGTCACCCCACTACTGCCGGACGCAACCAGCCCCGCAGAGCTCAGCTGGATGCCACTGCTGAAAGCCACATCACGAAACCAGCCGGCCACATCCACATCTTCCTGTTTGGCCCGCTGCAGAAACGGGTGCTTCAACAGATCCGGATACTTGGGTCGAGCTTCGAAGTTCTTCTGCAGGCACAGTTTGACAAAATCCCGGAAGTGCGAACTGAAGTCCTGATCCTCGGGCAGGCTGGGCGGACTGGACTGGAGCACTTTGGTAAGCACTTCGAAGTCTGTTTTACAGTTGCGGTAGGGAAACATTGCCGTGGCTAGCTCTACCAGTGTTATACCTAGGGACCAAACGTCTGCTCGGATGTCGTACGACTGATTGGCCGGATCGATTCGTTCGGGCTGGAATGACGAAAATGAGGAACGAGGAGAAATTGATTATGGACGCAGGGCAAATCTCCGAAGGAACCTCCCTCAACCCTAAAAGGGATACCTTCATGGCCTCAGTTTCGTCACCTCGCTGAGTGTGTTCCATCAAAGACGAGCTCTGAAAGGCGCCTGGGGTCCAATGGACCCCAGGTATCCCTTTTAGGGTTAAAGGAATTTTTAAAGATACTTCTAGAAATGTCGAAAAAACGAATCGGACTAAACCCAACTTACCGCCATATACGCAGCGCACCCAGCCGACCTAGTCCGGGCATTCGAGTCGACCAACCGACCGCTGATACCGAAATCGCACAGCTTGATGTTGCCCCGGTCGTCGATCAGTATGTTCGAGGGTTTCACGTCCCGATGGATCACATTGTGGTTATCCTTGAGGTAGGCCAACGCATTCACCGTGGCAACCGTTACCTTGCCCAGTATCCGCTCCGGAACCGGCTTTTTGGACTTTTTCTGCAACTTATCGAAACAGGTCGTCATCAGCTCCATGCAAATCCACACATCCGCGTCGGTAATGAAACAGCCTAAACACTTCACAATGTAGCGACAGTTTTCCGATTTGAGCACCACGTCCAGATCCATAATGATTCGTTTGTTTTCCTCGTCATTTCCGGTGCGCCGCATTTGCTGTAATACCAAGAAGTTGAATATTCTACCCAAAGCAACCTTCCCCAACTAGCAACGCACCTTCACGGCAATCACTGCACCGCTCGGATTGTGACGCATTTTAACCACGTGCCCGCTGGTTCCGCTACCCAGCTCTCCCAGGTCCTGCATCTCGACCAGCGTCGTTTTGTACAACTGATCATTGATTTTGATCATGCCGCTTTTGTCGATGATTTTGATCAGTTCCGCTTCGTTCCGTCGATTGTTGGGTGGGGTTCGCAGCGGAAGGTCCAACCCAAGACTGGAACCTGGAAGAATAGACGAAACATAATGGTAAGCGTTTATTGCACGTCATAAATTTCTTAGGGGCTGTTCATAAACCACATGGCCAAATTTTGCCCATCTGGGAAATCTGTCAGGATATTTTTCTTGGAATTCCTGCACGAGCTCCATTTACGGATACCTCCAGGAATTCCAAATTATGAATTTTTTATGAGATTTTTTTCCAGGAGTAGGGGTAGGCCTGGCAATATGGACACCCTAAGGTTTTTGCCAGGGCCGATTCTTCAACATCAGCATAATAAACGTGCACAGCCCTCAGGGCTTGTTCACAAATGTCATAACGCTGGAGGGGGTGGGTGGGTGTCCTTCAAGGTGTTACAGCTCGAACAAAATAAAATTTTCCCCATATAAACAGTGTTACGAAGGGGTGGGTGGGTGTTGAAAACGACCAATTTTAGCGTTATGACATTTGTGAATGAACCCTCACTCCGGAAGCACTGATGATGACAAAGACGCATTTTACGCGCAGCTTGAACGCGAGTACGACCGCTGCCCAAACCACGACGTCAAGATCATCATAGGGGATCTAAACGCTCAGGTAGGCCAGGAGGAGGAATTCAGACCGACGATTGGAAAGTTCAGCGCCCACCAGCTGACGAACGAAAATGGCCTACGCCTCATCGATTTCACCGCCTCCAAGAACATGGCCATTCGTAGCACCTTCTTCCAGCACAGCCTCCCGTATCGTTACACCTGGAGATCACCACAACAAACGGAATCGCAAATCGACCACGTTCTGATTGATGGACGGCACTTCTCCGACATTATCGACGTCAGGACCTATCGTGGCGCTAATATCGACTCTGATCACTACCTGGTGATGGTTAAACTGCGCCCAAAACTCTCCTGTTGCTGCGTCGCCTGGCCTCACTGTACAGCTGACTGAGTCCGGCTCTGATAAGGTCACTCACACTAACTTACGTGATAAGGGGATATCGGTGACAGAACGATGCTACGATGATAATGAGATGACAACAAAACTGAAATCGAAATCTACTCCAACGTGGTGATCTACGAGTGTTTATTTGAGCCAGATTAAACCTAAATTTATTATTCTAAAGCCTTAGTTATAGTTACAATTTGTTATTCCTACTGAATTCTATTCCATACGCCGTTGTGGATTATGTTATGCTAAAGGTGAAACGTTAAATAGTAAAGATAAATATCGGTGATTTAATAACCTTGAATTGTTCCTATAGGCAGTGTATGGAAGCTAAGTTCTAGAATATTCGGGCCGCATAATTGTTGGAAAGGGCATTATATCAAGCTTGTGAGTTAGACTGGGATTACCCTTGGCCGTATTTTAACTAAAAAAGCTTCTACAATTACAGCGTCCAGTAAACACACTGCGATCTACATTATTCAAATTAATCCTAAGAATACTAAGCCTACACCAAATTGTAAGTACCTTGCAAGATTGTTTGAATTCTTCTAATTACGGAAATATATTTTAGCTTGAGCTGTTCTATAAAGCTGAAAGAAAGTGTAGCCACTTGGTGTTTTAACAAAACTCAAGAATTTGAGTCTAAGATGGCTCATAATACCAATCACGCGGCCAATCTCGAGAGCACCGTCCAGAATGTCACTACGAGTGTGTGCCCGGCCTGCAACCGTCCGGACTGGGCCGACGCTATGGTCCAATGCGAGGAGTGCGAAGATTGGTACCACTTCAGTTGTGTGGGTGTAACCCGATCGGTCGAGAATCGACATTGGGCTTGCGACGACTGTTTACCCATCAGTGTTAGCAGCCGTTCATCCTCGGCCAGTAAAGCGCTAGAGCTGCAACGACTGCAGGAGGAGCAGCAAATTCGTCGTAAACGGTTCCTCCAGGAGAAGGCCCTGGAGAAGAAGCGATTAGAGCAAGAACGGCAGCAGATAATGGAGGAAGAAGAATTGGAGAAAACCTTTCTACAGGAAAAATTCAGCTTGCTGGAAATGCAGGAAGCAGATGATCAAGGAAGCGTCAAGAGCAGCAGAAGCCGTAGGAGCAATCGCGAAAGCATCATGCAATGGATGCGGAATGACGGAACCAAGGAGCCCAGCGGCAGTACGCCGAATGATGCGATCAAGCAGGCACCAAATCCGGAAACCGCTCTACAAAATGCAGATATTCGTGAAGATAGAAATCCAGTTTCGTCCTACCTTGCGGGTGATCAATCTACGCTGCCTGTTCGACCCAGATCGAACAAGAACTTTCTTCCCCAAGTAGAAACACCAGCTCTCCTCCCAACCGCCGAGCAGAATATCGCGCCTTACGTACGCCCAACTCCTACGCCACGAGCATCGTTCCCTACACCATCACTTCGTCAACGACGGCCATCTTATCCAGCGCCGGCGGCGCCCCCAGGCAGCATCGCGGAAGACGACGCCAGTATCGATGTACCACCGCTACCCTTCGTGTACGCCCCGTCCGTGTTGGAGATTGACCATCGTCCCCGTAGAAGTACCGCCAGAGTGCGACAGGAAGCACCTCCAATACCGAACGGACCGCAAGCAGATCCTTTCGAGCAAACCCCTGCCGCATCGCCCAGAAACGTGATGAACAGCGAATCGAGACAACATTCCAGGATGAATTTCGAAGATACGCCCGAAATAGCAGCGCACGGGCCTACTCATGCGCAAATTGCAGCTCGGCGTGTAATGTCTCGGGATCTTCCTGATTTCGACGGCAACCCAGAGGACTGGCCAATATTTATTAGTCAGTACGAAATCACCACAGAGAGTTGCGGGTTCAGCAACGCTGAAAACCTCATCAGGCTGCAGCGATGCTTGAAAGGGCATGCTAGGGAATCAGTACGCAGCCGCCTGCTGTTGCCCGCCTCGGTGCCCCAAGTAGTGGAAACATTGCGGATGTTGTTCGGCCGCCCAGGGTTGCTAATCACCGCTCTGCTGAACAGAGTGCGACAAACTCCAGCCCCAAGGATGGAACGCCTCGAAACGGTGATCGAGTTCGGAATGGAACTGCAAGGTCTCTGCGACCACCTGCAAGCGTCAGGAGAAACAGCTCACCTGAACAACCCCTCCTTACTGCAGGAGCTCGAAGACAAACTGCCCTCCCAGATGAAGCTCCAATGGGCGATATACAAGCAAACCGTAGCAAACGTCACACTGCAAAGTTTCGCAACGTACATGTCACACATGGTCACGGCGGCGAGTCAAGTGACCAAACTGGTGAACTATTCAGGCGATCGTCGAGCAACCGAGCCGAAGAGAACGGGTAAACCGAAAGAGAAGGTGCAGCTCTATGCACATGCATCGAACAACAATAGCAGTCAGCCTAGTACAAACACGGGAACGAAACCAGAAACGACATCACGCCACTGTCCAGTCTGTGAGAAACCAGATCATCGAATCAAAGACTGCCGACAGTTCCTGGATCTCAACATTGAGAATCGTTGGAGAAGTATCCATAGGCTCAAGCTATGTCGCACTTGTCTAAACCCACACGGCCGCAATCGTTGCCGGCTGTCGACTAAATGTGGTATCGATGGCTGTGAATACAAGCACCACCCCCTACTGCACTCTAAGTCGGAGAACCATGTTGGACCTATCACCGCCGAAAACCATTCACATCGGGACCAGCTATCGAAAACGCTGTTCCGCGTCGTTCCCGTAACGCTTACAGGGAAGGCCGGCAAAATACATACATATGCCTTTCTAGATGACGGCTCCGATCTAACGTTGATTGAAAAATCAATAGCCCAACAACTCGGTGAGTCCGGACCAAAGGGAAAATTGTACCTGAACTGGACTAGCAACGTAACTCGATGTGAAGCAGATTCTGAAGAAGTTTCCTTCAGAATATCGGGGATGTCTGGTAGCAAGTCCTTCTCAGTTCGGAGTGCTAGAACAGTGTCCGAACTAAAGCTTCCGATACAGTCGCTAAATGTGGACCGGCTAACACAAAAATACCCCCACTTGAAAGGGGTTCCTATATCTGGGTATGAGGACGCGGTCCCACGCCTGCTTATTGGACTCGACCAGCTGAATCTGTCACTGCCGCTAAAACTACGAGAAGGACAACAAGGTGATCCCGTCGCCACCAAGACAAGACTCGGCTGGTGCGTCTACGGTGGAAGTAGCAACACGAAATCCGTTGGAGTAAGCTGTCACATCATGCAATCGGAGCCGGAGATGGACCTACACGACGTTGTCAAGCAGTACTTCGAACAAGAAGATACGGGTACCAAGCAGGCGGTACAACTGGAGTCAGCTGAAAACGTGCGAGCAAGGAAGATTCTACACGAGACTACTGTACGTTTGCCTGATAGGTTTGAAACCGGGCTGCTTTGGAGATTTGACCACTTCGAATTTCCGGAAAGCTATCCGATGGCTCTTCGGCGGTTGGAATGCCTAGAAAGGAGAATGTCCCGAGAACCCCTGCTGAAGGCGACCGTAGTTCAACAAATCCAGGATTACGAAAAGAAGGGCTATGCTCATCGTGCCACGGAAGAAGAACTCTTGGCAGCTGATCCTCGACGAACTTGGTATCTGCCTATTGGAATTGTCACCAATCCAAAGAAGCCCGGAAAGATTAGGCTAATTTGGGACGCGGCTGCCAAAGTGGACGGCGTTTCCCTCAATACTGTTCTTCTTAAAGGACCGGATCTATTGAACTCTCTCCCTGGAGTTCTGTTTCGTTTCCGGGAAAAGGCCGTGGCGGTCAGCGCCGACATCCGTGAAATGTTTCACCAGCTCCGCATTCGGCCAGAAGACCGCCATGCACAGAGATTCCTGATGAGGGAAGACTCCAGCCGGGAACCTGATGTATATCTCATGGATGTGGCCACCTTTGGCTCTACCTGTTCTCCTTGTAGCGCTCAATACATTAAGAACAGAAACGCAGAGGACTTTGCGCAGGACTATCCCAGGGCGGCGGAAGGCATTACCAAGTGCCATTACGTGGACGACTACCTGGATAGTTTCGATACGGTGGAAGAAGCTCGACGAGTAGCCTCGGAAGTGATAATGATTCACGGAAGAGGCGGTTTTGAAATCCGGGGTTGGCGCTCCAACTCTGCCGAAGTTCTCATCCATCTTGGAGAAACGACGGTTCCAACGACGAAAGATCTGCAACTAGAAAACAGCGGTGTAACGGAGAGGATTCTCGGTATGCTGTGGTTACCCACGGAGGACGTGCTGGCATTTTCAACGCAAATGCGGAAGGACATAGCTGCGATCATCGATGACGGCCGGCGGCCGACCAAGCGTCAAGTACTTAGATGCGTCATGTCTCTGTTCGATCCACTCGGACTGTTAGCCATGTACACCGTGCATGGAAAGATTTTAATCCAATCGATATGGCGCTCTGGTAAGGATTGGGACGAGGAAATCGGTGATGAAGAGTTCGACCACTGGATGAAATGGATATGCGTCCTGAATCATATTGACAACATTCGCCTTCCCCGCTGCTATATCGGCCAAACTGTCTCTTCGGCAGTGGAATCCGTCCAGCTTCACCTCTTCGTGGATGCAAGTGAAGAAGCCTACGCAGCTGCCGCCTACTTCCGCTTCACACTTTTCGATGGAACGGTCATCTGTAGCCTCATCGCTGCGAAGACCAAAGTGGCTCCCCTTAAGCCACTTTCTATACCTCGCTTGGAGCTGCAAGCGGCCGTCCTTGGTGCTAGGTTAGCATCGTTTATTGGTGAGAATCACACTATTTCAATCGAAAGAAGGGTTCTCTGGTCGGACTCCAGCACAGTGCTAGCATGGATTCGATCAGACGCACGTAGATACCGGCAGTACGTAGCCTGCCGTATTGGAGAAATTCTCACGACAACAGAAGCTAGTGAATGGAAATGGGTTCCCACCAAAATGAATACTGCAGATGAAGCCACGAAGTGGGGCAGTGGCCCCTGTCTTTCTCCCAACGGAAGGTGGTTCCAAGGATCACAGTTTCTGTATTCTTCCGAGCAGCAGTGGCCGCAGCAACATCACGTGAGGAACCTTTGCACAGAGGAAGAAATTCGAACCTGTTTCGTTCACGAAGTCTCGCGTCCTGAACCGCCAATTCCAATTGAACGGTTTTCTCGCTGGGCTCGGTTACTAAGAGCGACTGCCTATACCTTGCGGTTCATCTACAATGTACGGAGGACAAAAAAACAGCGACATATTGGGCCGCTGAACTCAGAAGAAATACTTGAAGCAGAGAACACTCTTTGGCGACTCTGCCAAGAAGAATCGTTTCCGAGCGAGATTTCCCAACTGAAATCAGAGAAATCAGAAGTGTCGAAATCATCACCTATCGCCAATTTGTCTCCCTATTTTGACGAATTCGGAGTACTGCGGCAAAACGGCCGTATCGGCTCAGCCTCCTACGTTGGATTTAATACAAAGTTCCCGATAATCCTACCGAAGTCACATCGAGTAACAGTTCTCCTTCTGGACTACTACCATCGCCGAAACCATCATATAAACGCCGAAACCGTCGTGAACGAAGTGAGGCAAAATTTCTACATCCCACAGCTCCGCGCTGCAGTTCGCAAAACAGCAAGAACTTGTCAATGGTGTAAAATCTACAAATCTCTGCCGTCTCCACCGAAGATGGCACCATTGCCGGCCGCCAGACTGGCGTCCTTTGAACGACCGTTCACATATGTGGGTGTAGATTATTTCGGCCCAGTACTAGTAAAGGTAGGACGTAGTCACGTAAAACGCTGGGTGGCCCTATTTACGTGCCTAACTTTAAGAGCAGTTCACCTCGAAGTGGCACATAGCCTGAGTACGGAGAGCTGCATCACTTGTTTCCGTCGATTCGTCGCGCGCCGTGGAGCCCCTCTAGAAGTTTATAGTGACAACGGGACTAATTTTCAAGGTGCCGAGAAACTGCTTAAAGAGCAAATCAACAACGGATTAGCAGAGACCTTCACGAACTCCAACACCAAGTGGTTCTTCAATCCGCCATCAGCCCCGCACATGGGCGGAGCTTGGGAAAGGATGGTGCGCTCCGTGAAAGCCGCTATCGAGAACATCGACACCGGCCGTAAGTTAAACGATGAAGGATTGCTAACATTGCTGGCGGAAGCGGAGAGTATTGTCAACTCTCGTCCGCTGACCTACCTACCATTGGAATCGGAAGAACAAGAAGCTCTGACACCGAACCACTTTTTACTCGGAAGCTCAAAAGGAGTCAAGCAACCGCCGAAGAACCCCACCGATCATCGGGAGGCAGTTTCCAACAACTGGAAGCAGATATGTCATCAGTTGGACATCTTTTGGCACCGTTGGCTAAAAGAATATTTGCCGACCATCTGCCGACGGACTAAATGGTTCTGCGATACCAAGCCCATTGAAGTGGGAGACCTAGTACTTGTAGCGGAGGCCTCAAAACGGAACAGCTGGATACGCGGACGGGTAACCGAAATGCAGCCAGGACCAGACGGACGTGTGCGGCAGGCAACTGTGCAAACAAGTACAGGGTTTATGAGAAGGCCGGCGTGCAAGCTGGCTGTACTAGACGTAGAATCTTTTGGTAAAACTGCTTTGAACACGCAGTCCTACGGGGGCGGGAATGTTGCTGCGTCGCCTGGCCTCACTGTACAGCTGACTGAGTCCGGCTCTGATAAGGTCACTCACACTAACTTACGTGATAAGGGGATATCGGTGACAGAACGATGCTACGATGATAATGAGATGACAACAAAACTGAAATCGAAATCTACTCCAACGTGGTGATCTACGAGTGTTTATTTGAGCCAGATTAAACCTAAATTTATTATTCTAAAGCCTTAGTTATAGTTACAATTTGTTATTCCTACTGAATTCTATTCCATACGCCGTTGTGGATTATGTTATGCTAAAGGTGAAACGTTAAATAGTAAAGATAAATATCGGTGATTTAATAACCTTGAATTGTTCCTATAGGCAGTGTATGGAAGCTAAGTTCTAGAATATTCGGGCCGCATAATTGTTGGAAAGGGCATTATATCAAGCTTGTGAGTTAGACTGGGATTACCCTTGGCCGTATTTTAACTAAAAAAGCTTCTACAATTACAGCGTCCAGTAAACACACTGCGATCTACATTATTCAAATTAATCCTAAGAATACTAAGCCTACACCAAATTGTAAGTACCTTGCAAGATTGTTTGAATTCTTCTAATTACGGAAATATATTTTAGCTTGAGCTGTTCTATAAAGCTGAAAGAAAGTGTAGCCACTTGGTGTTTTAACATCTCCGTTATTAACAACGTACATTACCGGCGGCCGCCCCGGTACAATCTAGAGCGACAGAGGCAACCGGATGTCGCCACCGCATACGCGCAGAATCTCGAGGCAGCGTTGCCGGACGAGGGTGTGCTCGATGTGGCCCCTCTAGAGGACTGCTGGAGTACAGTCAAAGCAGCCATCAACAACGCAGCCGAGAGCACTATCGGGTACGTAGAACGGAGTCAACGAAACGATTGGTTCGACGAGGAGTGTAGAGCGGTTCTGGAGGAGAAGGATGCAGCGCGGGCGGTAATGCTGCAGCATGGAACCCGGCAGAATGTGGAGCGATACAGACAGAAGCGGAAGCAGCAGACCCGTCTCTTCCGGGAGAAAAAGCGCCGCCTGGAAGAAGCGGAGAGCGAGGAAATGGAACTGCTGTGCCGTTCACAGGAAACACGTAAGTTCTATCAGAAGCTCAACGTATCCCGCAAAGGCTACGTGCCGCAAGCCGAAATCTGCAGGGATAAGGACGGGAGCCTCCTGACGGACAAACGTGAGGTGATCGAAAGGTGGAAGCAGCACTTCGACGAGCACCTGAATGGCGAAGAGAATGTAGTCACGGAGGACCAAGGCAGCGGAGGAAATGACTATGTTGGTGCAGCAGAGGACGGGAACGAACCAACTCCCACGCTGAGGGAAGTTAAGGATGCCATCCACCAGCTCAAAAACAACAAAGCGGCTGGTAAGAACGGTAGGTATCGCAGCAGAACTCATCAAGATGGGCCCGGAAAAGTTGGCCACCTGTCTGCACCAGTTAGTAGTCAAGATCTGGGAAACCGAACAGCTACCGGAGGAGTGGAAGGAAGGGATAATCTGTCCCGTCCATAAGAAAGGCGACAAGTTAATGTGTGAGAACTTTCGAGCGATCACCATTTTGAATGCCGCCTACAAAGTGCTATCCCAGATCATCTTCCGTCGTCTTTCACCTAAAGTAAATGAGTTCGTGGGAAGTTACCAAGCCGGTTTCATCGACGGCCGGTCGACGACGGACCAGATCTTCACCGTACGGCAAATCCTCCAGAATTGCCGTGAATACCAGGTCCCAACGCATCACCTGTTCATCGACTTCAAAGCGGCATACGACAGTATCGACCGCACAGAGCTATGGAAAATTATGGACGAGAACAGCTTTCCCGGGAAGCTGACTAGACTGATAAGAGCAACGATGGACGGTGTGCAGAACAGCGTAAGGATTTCGGGTGAACTATCCAGTTCATTCGAATCTCGACGGGGACTCCGACAAGGTGATGGACTTTCCTGCCTACTATTCAACATCGCCCTGGAAAGTGTTATGCGACGAGCCGGGCTCAACAGCCGGGGTACGATCTTCACGAAATCCAGCCAATTTGTCTGTTTTGCGGATGACATGGATATTATTGCTAGAACATTTGGAACGGTGGCAGAACAGTACACCCGCCTGAAACGTGAAGTAGCAAAGGTCGGACTGGTGGTGAATGCGGCTAAGACAAAGTACATGCTGGTAGGTGGGACTGAGCGAGACAGGACAAGCCTTGGCAGCAATGTTACGATAGACGGGGATACTTTCGAGGTGGTAGAAGAATTCGTCTACCTCGGTTCCTTGCTAACGGCTGACAATAACGTGAGCCGTGAAATACGAAGACGCATCATCAGTGGAAGTCGTGCCTACTATGGGCTCCAGAAGAAACTGCGGTCAAAAAAGATTCACCCCCGCACCAAATGTACCATGTACAAGACGTTAATAAGACCGGTGGTTCTCTACGGACACGAGACATGGACGATGCTCGAGGAGGACCTGCAAGCACTCGGAGTTTTCGAGCGACGGGTGCTAAGAACGATCTTTGGCGGCGTGCAGGAGAACGGTGTGTGGCGGAGAAGGATGAACCACGAGCTCGCTGCACTTTACGGCGAACCCAGCATCCAGAAGGTGGCCAAAGCCGGAAGGACACGGTGGGCAGGGCATGTTGCAAGAATGCCGGACAACAACCCTGCAAAGTTGGTGTTTGCTAACTATCCGGTTGGTACAAGAAGGCGTGGAGCGCAGAGAGCACGATGGGCGGACCAGGTGGAGCGTGATCTGGCGAGTGTTGGGCGTGATCGACGTTGGAGACCTGCAGCTGCAAATCGAGTATTATGGCGGCAAATTGTTGATTCAGTATTATCATGAATTTGATGTTAACTAAATAAATGAAAGGTTTTTGCCAACTTTACCTGGCAAGATGTCAAAAAAGTTTAGTTTTTTTGATACATGTATCCTTTTAAAGTATATTTAGCTTCTATTGCATAACAATGCTCACGAAGAAAAATTATTTATCCACTTCAAAAAATGTTTTGAAATATGTTAGTTTTTCATGACCGTCTTCAAGCATACGGGGCAGAATGGACACCCCCATGGGATGGGGCAATATGGACACCATGAGACTTTTACGTATTTCGTACATTATTTACACCTACAAAATCATTTCATTAAAAAAAAACTATTATGGGTGAATAATACGCCGAAGTAGTTCATTTTTGTTCAGTTAATTTAAACTCAGGCTGTTTTGGATAAAGCTTCGTTTTTGTCGGCATATACATCTGTGCCTAGAACAACTATTTTCCACGGCTGTCGTTTTTTGACCAATTTGTTTCACCCTATGTCTACTATAGTGAACATTTAACCGAAAATATACTGAAATCGAAGAATTTGGTTGGTTTGTGATTTAGGTTATATTTTTCCCTTGCCGCTTCTTTTAAAAAGGTGAGTGTCCATTTTGCCTCGGCAGCAGAAGATATTTCCAAACTTGATTTTTTATATAATAAAGAAAAAAAATATAAACATGTTAAGCATGTAGATACAACAAAACTACTTGCATGTGTTCTAGAAATATCAGGTTTTAATCGACCTGCAATAAATTAGTCACTAAATCTTATTTTAGATGGTGTGAAAATTATAATTTCCATGCACAAACAACGGAGGACGCAACTTTTTCGTGTAAAATCAAGTATGATTTTAATTTCGAATGTTTCTTTCCTGAAACTACGTTTTAGACAAATGGACTATATTCTCTATTCATTAAAAGTTCAAAAAAGTTCGCATATTTCAAAAAATTGAGGGTGTCCATTCTGCCCCGGATGTCCATATTGCCCCGCCTACCCCTACCTTTTGCTTCAAATTGCTTCAAAAATTTCTTACAGATGATGTTTCCAGGAACATCATCTGTAGGTTCATCTAGGAATGCCATTAGGAAATACATTCGGGAATTTCTGTAAAAACTTTCCCTCAGAAACTTTCAAAAGGAACTTCTGAAGGTTTTTCTCCTAGAAAATACTGTTATTCTGAAGGGAATCCAGTAGAAGCCTATGGAAAATCTTTGACAAATTTCAGAAGGATTTCAGGAAGAATAGAAAAAATAAATCCGATTTGTAATTTTTAAAAGAAAAAAAAAAACTCCTGAGAGATTTCCATAAGGAAGTTCTAATCGAACTCATGAAAACATCCCAAAAGAAACTCCGGAAGAGTTCTTAGGAAGAAATTTTGGAAGGAACGAATCCCACAAGTAACTCATAGAAGATTTCAGAAAGAATTTCCAGATGGAACACCAGGATAGGCTCCCAGAAGAGAATTCTACAAGTTTTCCTAATTTCAGGAGGATTTTAGAAAGATTTTAAGAAAATTGTCGGAAGGAGGTCTTTGTGGATTTCCTGAAAAATATCCAGGAGGGAGATTCAGGAGAAATTTAGAAAAAAAATATTCTTAAGGGAATCCAGCAAAGTCCATAGATAATTCCCAGATAGAATAGCAGAAGGAATTTCTGTAGGAATCGAAAAACAACTTCAGGAGAAATTCCTAAATGAATTCCAGAAAGATTTCCAGGAAGAATACCAGAAAAGAACTGTTTCAAGAATAAATAAAAGTTTTGGAGGAATTCCAGGAACAATCTCTGGTGGAGTTACTAGAGATTAGGGGAACGGAACCCATCTTAAGCAAACTGCTCCCATTTTCGTTTTTTTTGTTTAATTTCTGTTGTCGTAGTAGCAATCGGCTGCGATACACACCTAGTTACAGCACCTAGTGACCCTAGGTAACTAGTTTGTTTGTTACTGTAAAAAAAACTTATTCCATAACCAGAACTCCTACAAGCTAGTCGTATGTTTAATAAAGCTCTTATTACTTGAACAAGTAATAAGAGCTTTATTAAACATACGACTAGCTTGTAGGAGTTCTGGTTAGGGAATAAGTTTTTTTTACAATAACAAACAAACTGGTTACCTAGGGTCACTAGGTGCTGTAACTAGGTGTGTATCGCAGCCGATTGCTACAACGACAACACCCCCTCTCAATCGAGCATCCGTGGTCTTCTCCAAGTTGTCTTCAAATCTTGAGACCTTGTTACGAACCGGCAACCCGACTTCAGCACGATTCCTTTCCCGCAAAACCTTGGTGTGCATCGCTATTTTGGTATTTGTGCACCATCCTTCCTGCATTGTCCTTACCTACAAAAACAACGGATGCAAACGGTGCCTAAATCGTCTAATTTTATGATTTTATGATAGGTTTAACATGGGAACATAGACGAAGTAGGGTATCATGAAATAATTCTATAAAATTACCTAAAGGAACCTTGGAAAAAAACTCTTACAGGAATCAAAAGAGGAACTCCTACAGGTTTTAACTATGGGTTTCCGTAAAAGCTAACTACTGAAAAAATTCAAGAAACAAAAAAACTTGTGGATGAATTATAGAAAGAACCTTTGAATAATCTCAAGAGAAACTTCTTGAGATATACCTTAAGCTAAAAGAGGTTCTCAATATATTTCGAAAGATAATCAAGTGAATCGTACACGATTACCTGAAGGGATCCCAACATTCTTGGAGTAATCTGAGAAGAAACTAATTGCAGGAATTCCATACGTAAAGGCAGCCCATCAGCAACTCCTTGATAAATCCCAAAAAAAGAAGAAGTTGATGCACGGGCAATTTTTACGTTTGTCTATTTCGGCTAGGGGCTAGTATCGAAGCAGATAAGGCTTTGCATCCACAGATGACAGATTTGATCTCCGGTCTGGTTTGGTAAGTTTTGTCGACTTCCACATGCTGTACATGCTTCACAATATGAAAAAAATCACGCAATGGAAAACAAACAAAGCCCTTCAAATAATAACTGTGAAATGCCGAAAGAATAGATGGAAATTAAAAAGAGGCAGGCCAAGTTTCAGTGGGAACGTAGATCCAGATGGTCAGACAGAGATCATGTTGAGATCACCAGGATCTATCTATTTTCGCTGACATGCACTATCCTTCCATAGGTGGAGAACGATCTGCGGACCTTCACAGCGAGCGGAACTGGAGACACAAAGCCATGGATCGAGTAGAGGTGAGACGGCTACTATGTACAGCAGAGGCCTCTCAGGCCCAATGAGGTAGAAACAGGTGGCACCACGGTGTACAATATTTAGAAGGTGATACCTTCCGGAAATCTGACAGTTTTTTGATGACGTAATTTAAATCGTTCATAGGCGTTTCCACAATGATCTAGTACTCCTCACCAATTTGATCAACGTAAAACGATAAGAACAACGTCACATGTTTACATCCAAAAATGATATTTACATCACACTTACAACAGAATGCCGAGATCGGCTGTGCAAATCTCGGTTAAAGTTCATTTGCTGAATCTCGGCTAAAAACTTGACGTTTGACCCATAGGTGCTGCTATGAATAAAATTGATTTTTTGCCGATATTTCAGTTAAATATAGGTTGCCGAGCACTCGGCAGTGCGGATCTCGGCAAAAGAATGAAAATTAGCCAAGCTTAATTAAGTGTGTAGGTTACTAGCCTGCCTTGTGATATTTATGCCGTGGGAGGCGCAGATAAACATTGCGAACCACTTGTTGTCTCTTTTGTTCTCATTGACTCAGGCCCAGAGTTGCACTCTGTCACTGTCAGTGGTAAGCAAATGGGTGATTTTGATAGGCCGACTACGATCCAAGTCAGCGTGCGCTCTGTTCCATCAGAACTGGACTGACTGAGCAGCTCCCGTACATGGGACTACAGTACGTGTACGTACACTCCCGTTCAAAAGTTTGGGGTCACCCCCTCAAAAACATATCATTTTTTTAGGCCCATATCTCCGCCAATTTGCGTCCGATTTCAAAACCCTAGGTTTCATTCAAAAGATAATAAGTCAAAGAAACTTTGAACATGATTTAAAAGAAACTTTTTCAAAAAATTTTGTATGTAAACTTAACCCAAAATTGCCAAATTTTCTATAAAATGAATATAAACTTACGGCAGTGTCGCTGGAAGTTGGGTCGACCAAATTTTAAGATGAGAGGCGTAATATGACCCATTTTCTATTAGCTTTCAACTGCTTTTTACAGAACTTAGCTAAAAAATCTAGAAAAAAAGTTATTAGGTAAATTAATCCTTGATGTCATCGACCAAAAGTTTGGGGTCACCCCTCAAAATGCTGTATCGGCCAAAAGTTTGGGGTCACTATCGTAAAACATGGAAAAGTGATTTGTTGATATCTTTGTCATCTTTCATTCAATTTTAATTCTTCTTGGCTTATTTGAAACAAAATGAATGATACTAACTGCATAGACATTGAACCACACATATTTGTTGAAATTTACATACTAAAATTTAACGTAAAGTTGCCTCATTTATTGAAACGTAGTAAAATGTGCTAACTTTACATAACATTTTTATATACAAAAGTCGTTAAATACGTTAAATTGAAGACATCAAACGTAAATTTAGTAAATTATCTTCGAAATGAGCCAAAAATAATTAAAATTGAGCTATAGATGACAAAGATATCAACAAATCACTTTTCCATGTTTTACGAAAGTGACCCCAAACTTTTGGCCGATACATCATATTGAGGGGTGACCCCAAACTTTTGGTCGATGACATCAAGGATTAATTTACTTAATAACTTTTTTTCTAGATTTTTTAGCTAAGTTCTGTAAAAAGCAGTTGAAAGTTAATAGAAAATGGGTCATATTACCGCTCTAATCTTAAAATTTGGTCGACCCAACTTCCAGCGACACTGCCGTAAGTTTATATTCATTTTTTAGAAAATTTGGCAACTTTGGGTTAAGTTTACATACAAATTTTTTTTGGAAAAGTTTCTTTTAAATCATGTTCAAAGTTTCTTTGACGTATTATCTTTTGAATGAAACCTAGGGTTTTGAAATCGGTCGCAAATTGGCGGAGATATGGGCCTTAAAAAATGACATGTTTTTGAGGGGGTGACCCCAAACTTTTGAACGGGAGTGTACATCAACCTCTGTGTTGGAGATGTCGCTGAAAATTTCAAAGTGTTAAAACTCAGTCACCAAAGGGCACTGCAAGCCACGATTGCTAAGATAAATCTTTGACGTTTCGTGGCCTTGTTGTTTACGATTCGGACTTTTGTCAGCTTTTCAGAGGTGGTTTGATTCAATTCAAAATGTGGGATGCGCGTGAGTGGGAAAGTGTGCTGATTTATGACTTAATGACGGCATGATGGCACCCCACTACACCCAGGGACTACACATGAATCCGAGGCATCTTTCCATAGTTTCTCTACAAATTAATTCCAGGACTTCACCGAGGCTTCCCAAGGATTTCTTGAAGAGATTCTTCCTGGGGTTTATTTAGAATTCCCTTCGGGGCTCTACCAGATGTATCCTCAAAGATTCCTAAAGATGTTCCGCCTGAGATTTCTTCAAGAGCTCTTGGCAGGATTCCTACACGAAGTACTCCCAGGATTCTTCCAGAGATTATTTCCTAGTTTGCTTGAGGAATATCATCTGATATTGTTGCGGTTGTGGGAGGAACTGGCGAAAAAATTTCAGGAATTGCTGGATTTTTTTTCAAAATTCTTTCCAAAACTTCTCTAGAAATTAATTTCTTGATACCTCTATGATTACTCCTTCCAAGATTACCCAAGCAATTTTTATGAGATTATTCCAGGAATTTCTTCCGTGGTTTCTCCACATTTTTTTAGGATCCCTCTAGGATTTCTTTTTGTGATTCCTATCTGAGATTCTTTTTGGGATTCCTTCTGAAGTTTCTGTGATAGAACCTGTTAGAATTCACAGAAGAAACACATGGAAGGACCCCAAAGAGAACTTCAGTATGGATTCCAAAAAGAATCTCATATGTAGGAACTACAGAAGGGTATCCTAGAGGGACTTCAAGTCAAGTGATTTCTTTCGAGAGTTCTCATGGAGCTCTGGGAACCATCCAGGAACTTGCTCGAGTATTTCTTCAGAGAAAACCTAAAAACTTAGTGAGGAAATCCATAAGCAAAAACAGCAGGAGGAATTTCTCAATATACTCCCTAAAAAACTCCTGGAAGATTTTTGCATTAGAAACATCTGTAATCTGTAAAAATCCAGTATGACATTGCAGAGGAATTCCGAAAGGATGTGCAGGAATTTCAAACAAAACTCTTGGAGGAAACCAGAAATAGTTCCTAGATGAATCCTGACAAAGAGTTCCTGAAGAAATCTTGGAAGCAGTTTCTGAAAGAATTCCAGAAGCACTTCCCGAAGTTAGTTCCAAAAGGTATCCCAGAAAGAGTTTCTGAAGGAACTCCGAAAGAAGTTCCCGAAGTAGTTCCTGAAGAAATTCCAGAAGCAATTCCTGACAGAAGCCCAGAAAAAAATCTCGGAGGAATCTCTGATGGAGCTTCCGGTAGAATCCAGGAAATAGTTCCTGGAGGAATTCTAGAAGTGGTTCTTCGAAGAATCCCATAACAAGTTCTTGGTGGAATTACAATAGGAATCCCGGAAGGAATTCTTGAGGCAATCCCAGAAATATTTCCTGGAAGAAGCCCGGAAGGAGCTCGTGGAAAAATCCCGAAGGAAGTTTTGGAGGAGTACCGAAAGAAGTTCTTGTATGATTCATGGAAAGATCTCAGAAAGAATCCCTGAAGAAATCTCAGAAGTAACTCCGGGAGGAATCTCGCATAGAATTTTAGGAAGGAGTGTTTTATGGAATTTTGAAGGGAGTTTCTGAAGGAATCTCGGAACGAATTCCTGAAGCAATCACCGAGACAACTCCTGGAGGAATTCCAGATACAAATTCTGAAGACATTCTAAAATAAACTAGAATCTAGGAGAGAATTCCTGAAAGATTAAGGAGTCTAGGAATTCCTTAAGTAATCTAAAAAAGTATTCCTTAGGAATACTCAGAAAAAAATCTGGAAGAATCCCGGGAGTATTTACTGGAGGAATCCTGGCAAGAGCTGAAGGAATCACAGACGGAATCTCTTTCGGAATCTCGAAACACCTGGAAGAACCCCAGAGAATCATCAAGAACTTCCTGGGAATCCCACATCCCAATTCCCAACCCCTGGAGAAGTCCTTGCACAATTTTTTGGAGGAATCGCAAAGGATTTCTAAGATGAATCCCGGATGGAGTTCCTGCGAAATCCCTGAAGGGCCTCCTGGATGGATGTCACCGTGCCGTCATCATGTCATAAATCACCCATGAAAAGTTGGTAAAATTCTTCTGAGTTCGAAAGCTGACATTTTTTTTATGTCTTTTGCGATTTAAACAAGGTCACAAAACGTCAGATTTAGAAAAAAAATATCTTTGCAACCGCGGCTTGCAATGCCCATTATTCGTTTGAAAATGTATCATATGCCGTGAGTGTGATAATACTTTTTCAGCTGCATGGCTCTAATGAGTTGCATAATGAACATTATGCAGCTATTTTTCATCATGCAACTCATGTTAGCTGCTTAATGACACGATGACACGGTACGGAAAAGTAGGTCATTATGATACTGAAATTAGCTGTATAAAACAGAAGTTATGATACTGAATTGCATCAAAAACGTATGCATGCTAAAGCATCTTCAAAATATATAAAAAAAAAAGACACTACACCGTCTTCAACCAAAGGTTGTACAGACTGAACAAGCACTTACATAAGACAACGGACAACACACATAACATCCAGTGGTCCAGTGGAGAATTTTCCGTTCGACGAAAAGTTTTCCCCGACTGGAGCGGGAATCGAACCCACACTCCGAGGCTTACGAAACGTCTAGATGACTGACGCCTCTAGCCGCACGGCCACGGAGCCCACATCTTCAAAATATACCTAGTTACAATCCGAATTCGAGTTCATTACAATTTCAATTCATGCGTTGGAAGGACCATCACAAAATACTTTTTTTTTATCAAAACCAAATATATTAGCATGTAATATATTGGCAAGAGAGTTCAGAAGGCTTTTAGGAAGTTTAAGATGATTCCCAGTGTTCCTGGCGGTTTCAATAGGTTTAAAAAGGACTTCTAGACTAGAGTTTCAGGGAGTTACAAGAGAGTTCAGAAGGTCTTTATAAGAAGTTTTCAAAGGATTCCCAGGGTTTCGGGGGGGGGGGGGGGGGGGGGGGTTCAGCAGGTTTGAAAGACCTTCTGGAGTTTTAGGGGATTGCAAGAGGGTGAAAGGCCTTCAGAAGTTTTGCATATAAGTTACACGAAAAACCTAAAGGATCTACCCTTTGGGAATGCTTAAAAAATCCAAGTGGCTCGGGCCACATTCAAGGAGCTTCCCCCGAATTACTCCAAGGATCTCTTCTGATATTATATTCTATTGATCATTGTGATTGAATTCCTATGATCTCTTCTTCCCGAAATCCTCTATTATATTTAAAAAAAAATCCCAATTAATAAACAGCAGAAGCGGTTTAGCAGGAAGAACGAGATCGCGAAGCGATGGAAGAGCTGTACCGCGCTAAGGACACACGAAAGTTCTACGAGAAGCTGAAGCGCTCGCGCAGAGGCTTTGTGCCACAAGCCGACATGTGCCGAGATAATCACGGGAATATGCTCATGAGCGAGCGTGAGGTGGTCGATAGGTGGCGGCAGCATTACGTTGAGCACCTCAATGGCGACGTTGCAAGTACCGAAGGTGGCGTGGTAACAGATCTAGGAGTATGTGCACAGGACGAAAGACTTCCGGTCCCTGACCTCCAAGAGATTGAGGAGGAGGTTGGCCGGTTGAAAAACAACAAAGCCGCTGGAGCAGATCAACTACCAAGCGAGCTTCTAAAATACGGTGGAGAAGCACTGGTGAACGCGCTACAACGGACCAGATGTTCGCCATCCGCCAGATGTTGCAGAAATGCCGCGAATACAACGTGCCCACACATCACTTGTTCATCGATTTCAAATCGGCGTATGATACAATCGACCGAGAACAGCTATGGCAAATTATGAACGAATACGGATTCCCGGATAAACTGACACGGTTGATCAAGGCGACGATGGATCGAGTGATGTGCGTAGTTCGAGTATCAGGGACACTCTCGAGTCCCTTCGAATCCCGCAGAGGGTTACGGCAAGGTGATGGTCTTTCGTGCTTGCTGTTCAACATTACGTTAGAGGGTGTAATAAGGAGAGCGGGGATTAACACGAGTGGTACGATTTTCACAAAGTCCGTTCAGCTGCTTGGTTTCGCTGATGATATTGATATTATTGCTCGTAAATTTGAGACGATGGCGGAAACGTACATCCGACTAAAGAGTGAAGCCAGACGAATCGGATTAGTCATTAATGTGTCGAAGACAAAGTACATGATGGCAAAGCGCTCCAGGGAGGAATCACCGCGCCCGCCACCCCGAATTTATATCGACGGTGATGAAATCGAGGCGGTTGAAGAATTCGTGTACTTGGGCTCACTGGTGACCGCCGACAACGACACTAGCAGAGAAATTCAGAGGCGCATTGTGGCAGGAAATCGTGCTCAGTTTGGACTCCGCAGAACTCTACGATCGAATAAAGTTCGCCGTGACACGAAGTTAACCATCTACAAAACGCTGATTTGACCGGTCGTCCTCTATGGGCACGAAACATGGACCGGTACAAGAAGACGTGGAGCGCAGCGAGCTAGGTGAGTCGACCATGTGGAGGACGATCTGCGGACCCTACGCAGAGTGCGGAACTGGAGACAAACAGCCATGGACCGAGTGGAATGGAGGCGGCTACTATGTACAGCAGAGGCCACTCCGGCCTTAGCCTGATCGGTAAGGTAAGTAAGAGGCGGTTTAGAGGCGTTTCAGGAGCATTTCAAAGGGCTTAACCCTTTCCTTCCCACGACTTTGAACGACTATTTCTATGCCAAGAATGCGTTTCCGAAAAAAGTACTTGAACAAAAGTTATTGCAAATTGGTAAAATTTTTCGAAATCAACAAAAAAAAATTTAGTTGTAAATCAATAGTATTTTGATTATTTATCAATAGTTCCACTATTGAAACAAGTAGTTGGGAGTTGGGTTTACCTAATGGGATTACAATCATATTCTAAAAACTATTGCATCATATTCATCTGATTCCGTTTGTCTCGAGTTCGCCGAAAATCGATGGTGCTCTAGAGCAACCATGGGAAGTAGAGGGTTAAGAGGCATCCAGGAGTTTTCATTAGGGTGTATGGCGATTTTAGAGATTGTCATGAGGTTTCTGGAGCGAGGAGTTTCATGGGGACTTACAGAGGTTTCATGCAGTTCCATTTGAATTTCAGCGAGGTTCAGAAGGCTTCTTGAAACTTTTAAAATGATTCTCTAGGTGTCGGAGGTTTCAGCAGGTTTGAAAGGCCTTCTGGAGTTTTAGGCGGTTGCAGGACCTAGAGGGTCTATCTTTTACGAATATTTTTATTCATAAGATGTTAGATAATATCCAAAAAATAAACTCGGGCCACTGTCAAGATGCATCCCCCGAGTGACTCAAAAGATTTTTGTTATCTCTTCTAAAGGCTTCCCCAAAATTCCAGATTTTCAGATAATAAACAAGCTACAAGAGGCATTCCATTCCGATAACAATCGGCGCGAGTTACCGGTGGAATTCTTAGGGTCGTCCACTACATATTTCTAGAGCCATTCGCCTACAATATTGTTAGATCGTTTCCGTAAAATCATCAGTAACATTGAAAAAATGCGCATTAATTCCTGTTAGCATTGTTTGTGAAAACTTTGGAATGAAAATCCTGTGGAATTGGGCCCGTCGTATCTGCACAACTGCTGCATCAATTATTCTGCAATATACTGCCGTGAATTGCATATCAGTCCCATCTTTGCTGGATTTCTTTTTTTTTTTTTTTGTAGAGTGACCAGGTGGAGCTGCAGGACAGCTAATAGCAAAGCCTGGACCCTTTCCCAACTTTCCCCCTACTAGGACCAATACTCACGATGGACTAGACGATGTCGTCAACTTGAGCAAAGTGTGTAGTAATTAGTATTGGGTCGTAGTAGTTTTTAAAAATACTGTGTTTTAACTATTCCCATCGCACTAGTGTTTTGACCGAATGGAAGCTTCAAAGATGAATTGATAATTGAACAATAATTCAATAATCGGAAATCTCCGTGGTCACTGGACAACATTCAGAGAAAAAAAAGGCTGTCTATGTACTATTTCTATGAAATATTACAAAGAAGTACGAAAAAAAATATATGTCATAGCTAATTTTTGAAGATTTGATATTTCTGAAAATTATTCGGAGACAGCTACCAAAGCTAGCGTTTTTAGCCGATATGGGCAACTAGTTTTTCTGACAGCTTCTCCAAACAACAATCAAAAAATATCTTAAGTTATTTTATAATACATTCTGAAAATTATTTCAAGCTGATTACCAATAGTGTCAATAACCGATGTTGGTCATTGACAGCACCAGCATCATCCCCAAATAACTCTCATATTAGTTTTAGATAACACTTTTTGAGTTTCCATTCGATGTTGTAAATCAGTCAAACCCTATACGTCAAAATACAGTCTATAATGTGGCAAATTGTGTTATTA